>NC_056744.1:1283581299-1283718799 GCF_019279795.1 Protopterus annectens | reverse complement strand
ATCCCCCATACTCACATTAAACCTGTGTTGAAAACAATTAACCTAGTAAATAATTGTTTATACCTCTAAGCTTAGAGTTCCCTGTGACAAGTGCTTCCTGATCTTCAACAATAGCATTGCTACCTGCTAACAAAATATTATTGATTATTGACAATAGATCTAAGGTTCAAGCATTGTTTTGATAGAATATACTTTCAGCTTTCTTTAAACCAGTCTCCAGAATTTTACCTTCACTTAGGCAAATATCTGATTTTGCAATTTTTTTTTTAGTAAAAGCAAACAGGATCAATGAGGAGTTAAAGGACCTAATTACATTTTAATGGGTACTTTTGTTATGCATACAGTATTGGTACTGCATATTATTAACTGCAATCCCTTTTCAAGTATGAAGCCTTTAACTCATTCAAGCCTCTAGCACCATTTTTGTATTTGCCCATTTAGCCCATATAGCTCTTTTTTGGATCTGGCTTCCTTATCTAAGTGACTTAAGAGTTGATAATAGGCACTATTAGAAAGGGCAAGGAATAAGTAACAAAACAACACTAAGATTGTTAATGTGGGATGTTTCACAGTAGAGAAATTAATAACTTCTTCTCCTGCAATTCTTCTCCTCACACAATCACCTGTCCTCCACTCAACATGGATTCCACCCTCACCATAGCATAACTACTGCCCTCCTCTCCTTCACCAATCAGGTCAATCAACACAGAAATAACAATAACTATGTATATGCTATCTTTCTAGACCTCTCCAAAGCATTCAACATGGTCTCACACCCTAAACTTCAAGATGCCCTTAACTCTCTATCCTTTGCTTCCCCTACTATCTCCTGGTTTAAAAGCTACTTATCAGATAGACAACAAGCTATACAATGCTAAGTGAACTATCTCCCCCTCTCCCTAATTCTATAGGAGTACCACAAGGCTGAATATTGGGCCCACTACTTTTCTCTATCTTTACAATATACATACCTCTTCCAAACAAGCCACACTAATTCAGTATATAGATGATTCAACACTCATCTGCACAGCCCCATCTGTTACCACCCTGCAAGAACTGGCACAGGAATCATTCTCTGCCATTGAAAGTTGGATCACTGACATCCAACTAATTCTCAACCACAATAAAACCAAATTACTCTTGTTTACCCCTAACAAAACAAAATCTACTCCCCTAACTTTCTCTATCTCATCCAGAAATGGTACTATAATTTCTCCATCTAACCATACAAAACTCCTAGGGGTAGAAATGGATAATAACCTATCTTTTGATATTCACATCGTACAGACCATCCAGAAGGTACATAAAAAATGGGAACCCTTTATAGACACAAAAACTTTCTCACAGATAAAGCAAGAATCACCCTAGCTCAAACCCACCTTTTATCAACACTTACATATGCAGCACCAGTCCTAACCCATATTAGAAAAACAGATCTGGACAAGTTAGAGTCATGTTATAGTAAAATTTCCAAATTTGCCAACAACTCACCCTTTAGAACCCATCATTGCCAAGTACTAAAAGAATTTGCCTTTAACATCATGAACTTCCCAGAGAAAACTCCATCACTAAAACAGCTCCTAACCTCTTACTCTACTAGTCACCCTCTGCGCTCATCTAATAAACCTCTCCTCAATATTATAACTGCCAACAATACTGCTGGCAAAGCCCTATACTCCCATACATAGCTAAAAATGGAATAACCTCCCCACCAATATAACCCTGAGTGAAAACAAACAGTTCAAAAAATTACTCAAACCACATCTTAGGGAAACCTGGAACTGCCCATGTATGACATGACAAACTCTCCTGACCGCTGTTCTCCGTCTCTATACAAATATATATATATATATATATACAGTTCTTATAATAAGCTGCATTGGTCACTGTGACTGCTTTACTGTCTTCATTTAGAACAATTGTAATATGTTTTAATTGTATGCAACTACTAGGTACAAAGCATTTTCAGTCATGTCTGTTCTACTCACATGTAACTGTCTATCAACATTTCACCTATGTAATGCCAGTGAACTATAGATAGCTAAATTTGAATATATCTGCTTGTAATTAATTTGTTGTCTGTTTCATCATTTGTATTCCCTCATTGTCTTATCTACTTACTATATGTTAGCCATGGAGCTTTTCTCCCCAGACATCCATTGAAAATGGACCTGGTCCAGCTGGATTTTCCCAGTTAACAAATGTAAAATAAAATAAAATAAAAATAAATAATATTGTCACTTATTATTTGTATTTTCATATTTATGTTCATATTTTCATAACTGAGGGACCTGCAAGGTATTAAGGGATATAGAGGGAATTGCTGTGGTGGGAGACAGGAAAATTTATTGTCAATGTCCATTTATATCAGAATATACTGGAGATACTGCAAGTTTTTTTTTCTTTTTGGTAGTTGTGACAAAATGCAACATTTCCATATCTTCTTAATACTTCAAAAAAAAGCAACTTACAAACTATTGCATTGCATCAGACAAAACCACAGATATCATTGTAGAAAACTGTCGCTTATGATTGCATTGTAAGTTGCACATCTTGAGAGATATTCAGTGTTATTTATATTGCTAATTATACAATCAAACACGTTTTCATATTTCTATAAATCACTCAGTAAACATGTATCCAAATAGGAATTTCTTGTTTTCATTTCAAAGCTTATGTCTAGTTAACAAAAGCATTCTTACAATATATGCCTAGGTTATATAGTTTACAAGGCATGACAACTTGTTTATGAAAGTTTAGAAAAATATGACTCTAAGTCTGTATTAATTATAATGCCTTATATATTTATGGAAAGACTATAAATGTGCTGACTGTTATTCCTGTAAAGGTTACTTCTTACTGATAATATTGCTATTCATACAGTTTTAATAGCTTCTACTGTTCACAAAATGCTTATATTTGCTTATCTTATGCTTTTAAGTTGATTTTTCAGAAAATGCTCTGGAATGCAAAGATGTGCATATGCTGCTAGAGGTGTGGCATTTCACACAGCATAGGTGCCAATGAGTTAAAATGACAGTGATGACTGAGACCTGGAATGTGTCTGATTTAATACTTCCAGGTAATAAAAAACATGAGTGCTAGGAGACTGTCTAAGAGGTTATATTATTCTTTAATTTATCCACAAATCCAGCCCATCTAGTTTGATTTATATAAACAAATCCATAAAGACATTAGCTGTTAACTTACAAGGGTTTAAATGTCCTATGATACTATTAGTGTGCTATTACAGTTCAAGCATGAATAACAATAAACATAAAGATTTTTTGCAATATTTGGATAAACCTTGGTTATAAAAGCATTTCCTCTGAGCAACTTCAGTAACTAAGCACTAATTGGAACAATTTAAGTTCAAAATCCTGTTCTCACAGCATTTCATTAATATACTAGCATTCCATTGTTTACAACATCTGATCAAGTATAACACTAGAAAGGTCAGTTTTCTAGATCTTATTGCAACAAATGTAGAGGATTTGGTGTTTGATACTAAGGATGGTTTGTCATTGGAAAAGTCTGATCACAATTCAATATGCTTTAATTTAAGACAATGTATAAATCAGGTTAGTACCCATAATATATACATCTATGACAAAGTTATTTATTTTAAAATGAAGGAAGAATTAAATATGCTAAACTGGAATATTTTGATAATGATACGAGACTGGATTCAACTGCAGTCAAAAAGGAAATACAATACTTGTAAACACTATAAATAACATAATTTGTGGGGTAAAGATTTTAAACAAACTTTATAAAAAGAAGAGGCAACATCAGTGCTTTGAAAACGTATCCCACAAATTCAAATAAACTGAGATTAAAAATAAAATTACCAAAGAACTCCAGTACAAAATCAAATAAGGAAAAATGAGTATGAAAAAAGCTGGCATTAACACAAGTACCAAAAAGGCTTCCTAGAAACATACCAGTTCTCAGAAGAACATAAGAAACCCTATTATATATCTTGCTTTGAATGGGAGAACAATAATAGATGCTAAAGAGATTGCAAGTGAAGTTATTAAGCACTTTACCAATATAGGTATAATAGTTTCATCCAAAAATCTTTCACATGTCCTTGCTACTGTGGTCAGTCAAATTCGATCAATGATTGCTCATATCTATCAAATACATTTCTTTACACTTGTTAACTGAGTAGATGGTCTCATCCAACCCTTTCAGTCATGATTCAAGCTGGCTGAATGTTCTGTGTTTTTCTGATCACTTCACCTGTTGATCATTTTATTACATTGTTATTAAATGCATGTCTATTATTATTTCTCTTCTGCGTGCAAATATTTTCATGGGTGGTGCTATTGCATTCACATTAACATTAGCAACAAAAATGTTAATGAGAAAATTCAGTGTGGTACTATGAATAAAGTGTACATTAACAGAAAAACAGAAAGTACATAGAAAACTTTTAAGATGACATCTTTAAAAGTAATGCCAGCATTGTTAAGCATGGCCAGCCAAAAAAGAACATTTTGTTTAAAATATTTCCTTCCAAAAAGCAAATTGAAAGAAAAGAAATAAGGAAAATTGACCTTACATTTGTTAATGTTTCCAGGAGCACAACTCGCTTTTCTTTTCATAACAGAAATATGCAAAGGTTGTCAATGAAATTAAGAGCTTCCCTGGGATTAACAATTGTGTAGGTGCAGCACTAAGTATACAGGATGTAAGCATTCTAGCATGATGACCAGCAGTGCTAATCGAATATGCATGCAGCTCATCAGGCCTAAAGGATTTGATGGAAATATGAAGCTGCGGTGTAACAAACAGGACTGCAAATGCGATATACTTGTTAATTAAATGCTGAGTTGAGATAGTTAGAAAGGACAGAAAATGTATTATGGGGTTAATGCATTGACTGCAGTTATTGCATATGAGATGTCTCTACTGGGAATTTATGTATGAATGTCAACATCACTGCTGTATTGTCTACCTCAACATGTATACACAAGAACAAATGGATCTTACAGCTGTAAAATCAGGTACATAAGAAATGAACTTGCTTTTGCAAAGAAATGACAGTGACAACCATAGGAAAGGGGTTTATCACTTATGGATATGGAATAAACAAGTGTTACATGAATGTTAAATAGTAATCTAATAACACACAACATATGTAAGTGATAAATGACAACACAGATCAGATGACATGTAGAGTTTAGGTTTTCCATATAATGGGCATGCTCACAAGGAATTACAGGGAACAGTAACATAACAGCAATTCAACAGCAGCACACTATACAGTTTTGTAACAGAGGACCTGTCACAGTTTCTGATGGTCAGTTAGCATACCATACAGTAAGAACCTTTATGGAATTCCTCATCTGCTTTATAATGTGACAAAAACAATTCAATAATTGACATGTCCGGATGAAGACATACAATACAGAACATAATTATCTTGCGAATAGGTAATGCATATGAGCAATGAATGACATAATCAATATTCACATCGTGTCATTTTCACATAAATGCCAGGACAGATATCAGAGAGAAACATAGCAATCATGGGCTCTACAGAAATATGCATAAAAGTCATGTCATGAAGAATACGCTTGAAGGAGACTTACAGCACTTTCCTATCATAAAGTGGATAGATGGCTGACCTTGTAGGAAAAGACCTGAAAAAGATGGCCCTCTGAGTGGGCCATAACTACTGTTTGTGTGTAAGCCAGTTTTGTTTGCTGGACAGATGTTACTAGATTCTAACCCCTGCCTATTATACAAGGCTCTCCAGACCTCTGTATTGATTTCATGTGCCACATCAGATAGCTCTAACAAGTGAATTGAGTGTACATTAAGAAAGGTGTTACAAATGTAATATGAGCAATAATATTTAGTCAGAGTGCTGGAAATGAGCTACACAAGTTACTGACAACATAACAGTGATCAGTACAATCTTAATGCTTCTTTGACACTGAAGCTGATTGCATCATGTAGTGCACACACTATCCCAGAACTGAACCATAATCTGTCTGTGCAGGTATGCTATACAATCCAGTATTTAATCCACATGCCACAGTATCACTCACAGCACAACATGCCCTGAATAAAATTTCACTGCCATGCAATCACAAGCTGTGATGATAAATCATTATCCAGCATAAAAATGGATAACAATAACTAGTTACAATGGTGATTCTCTAATGTCAGTACATTCATGTAAGTTTGCCCCTTTCAGGAATTCAACAGCAACCTATGTGATGCTACTGATTAAAAACATGTGGATTAGCCACAAATGCCGCAGTGGAAACCTTACTACTATTGTGACACTCCACCTATGCTAACTTATTTCATCATATGTATGTGTTGTAAATAATCTCTGAGCTAAAAGGGATTGTAAAAGTCTCTCCCACTGTAAACAGACACATTATAACTATGGTACATTTCATTCATTCATTACAGCATAAGGCCCAACAATGCTAACATGCACTGGAGACCACACTGAGACCTATAGTGGAGGATGTTCCAAGGATTTTTAAGGGACACAGCACATTTTTTGGGTTCTGTTTCAGAATATTTATTAACAAGTAATGAGATAAGGTCAATGTTTGTGACATTGGATGTTAATAATTTATTTACTGTTATTGACAATGTCTATGGAGTTCAAGCAATAGAACAATTATTATGCTGTAAAACACAGTTTAATGATGATGAGGTTCAATGTGTGTGTAAATTATTGCAAGTAGTTTTGGAAAACAACATATTTGCTTGTCAGGGCATGTATTATAGACAGAAACAAGGTGTTGCCATGGGTACACCCTGTGCCAATTCGTACGCCAACTTGGTATTGGCGCATTGGGAAGATCAGGTTATATTTAATTCTACACATGCATGGACACAATATTTGCGTTTTTATGTACGTTTCGTAGATGACATTTTTTTCATATGGGATGGAGATGTACAACAGTTAGAAATGTTTGTTCAATATTTAGAAGATAGTTCTGCATTCTTTAGATTTACCATTCATTATTCCACCAGTAATATAGATTTTTTAGATGTTAGAATAGAAAGGGATGTGACGGGGAAAGTTACCACGTCACTGTTCAAGAAAGAATATTGGCATAACAATTTACTTCATTATAGTAGTATGCATCCAAGACACACTTTTGACAACATAGTTAAAGGTCAAGTGTGTAGGATTTCCAGGATATGCAATGATGATAACAAATTTAATGAGGAAGTGGAATGCTTCCAAGGGAATCTAATAGGTAGAGGGTATAAATCTGATAGGACTAGTTCCCTAATAGATCACAGTAAAATGAAGAGGAAGAATACAGCTAAACCATGGATGAATAGAAGGATGCATGAAGGGGTAAAGAAAAATAAAAATAAAATATTTACCAAAGGAAATGATAGTGAGGGCATTAAAATGGCCCTCACTTATAGCAGTGACGTGGGTAACATTTGTGATATCATTAAACGACACTGGCAAATATTGTACACTGAGCCAGAGCTTAAGACACAAATAGGGAATGCTCCGAAATTTATTTTTAGGAGGAATAAGAATCTAAAGGATATATTATGTAAGGAACCCAGTAATAAGAGAAATATTAAGATTAATAGTAAAGGTACCTTCCCATGTTATCAATGTAAGGCTTGTCACTTTATATTGCAATCTCAAATATTTGTACATCCCAGGACAAATAAACAATATGTTTTTGAAGGATATGCTGATTGTAAAACTAAGAATTTGGTATATATAGCTGTATGTCAAGGATGTGAAACTTACTATGTGGGGAAAACCAATAATATGTTTAAGACCAGAATTTACAAACATTTATCAGATATTAGACTTGGTAATGAGCGTAATGCTTTTGCATTACATGTGAAGGATAACCCTACGCATTCATTTCTATTTATGGTGATACAGGTTGTGATTCCAAACACCAGGGGGGGCAATTTGGTAAATGAAACTGAATGTGCTGAAACCAGGTGGATAGTGCGATTAGGAGCAGATAGGTCTCCTGGTATTAATGGGTATATACCTTTAAAACCCATCCTAAAGAAAAGGAGGGCTTTTTATTGAAATGTGATAGGCTGATATTTATTTTAAATATGTGAGGTTTTATACTGTGTGTTATCTGATGAAGGGCATATGGCCTGAAAGCGCTCATCTGTGGAAATAAAGTTTTATGGTACTTTTATCGACGTGGTTGTCCTCTGTTTGCTTGTTTTTGGATATTCGTGGATCTGCTACGTACAGAGGACTTTGATGCAAGAGACTGTTTTTTCTTAGCTCACTACAATTGTAAGACATGTTGGTATGTGAAGGCACTAAATTATTGTTATTGTTGCAAAGGATATGTGTGCCTGCAATTGCTGTACTAAGTCAACAACATACAGTTTGCTGTTTCATTCCATCATGCAAGAGGATAATGCTTCCAACATATGTTATGTATGGGAAATGTAGTCACATGTTATCATTACATCTGTACATATATGTAGCGAATGTGTTCAACAACGTTAGTGACATGGGCAGTCACAATTACACTGACACAATGTAATCTGAGCAGTTATGGCTTGATTTGAACACACTACCCAAGATCACAAGCTAAATATCAGTGCCTGAATCTCAAGCATCACACCACATGTTGAAGTACAAATGGGAAAGTGCACAGTTAAGTGGATGACATCACCACTTTTTATTATCTGGATGTTTATGCTAAAAAGTGGTTGAAGTGCACAATAACACTGTACAGCTACACATCCTATATGTCTTTGAAGACTAGTATATAGAGTATGAGGGTGAAAGACACATTCACAGCTGACTTCAAACATCCTACATATGCAGTTACACAGTGTACAAAGCATAGTATCAAAGTTACACAACACAGGAGAATTTGCACTCCAGCTGTGAGATACTGCAGTTATGCTAGCATTATGTAATCATTGTGCGGCCAAAAAGTTATTTTCCCTGTGGATGATAGGATTTGCTAGTGTAACAGTATGCCACTGTAAGTCCATCTCATAAGTAGAAGTATGCATAATTGTGGTTGTGAGTATATGACAGTAATCACAGTCACACTATTTAGCCAGTGATGGACTTGAACTACCAACATATCCACTTACACTATCTATAGGTTCATAGGTTCATAGGTTCATAGGTTCATACTAGGCTATCTGCCCTGGGGCAGTTATAAGCCTAGCCCGATTCTGTATGGCTTACGCCACCCCTTGATTTGAGTATACTGTGCCCTTTTTAAGGTTTAGTTTACTGTGCCTCTGTCTAATAGTGACATGGGAGTAATCCCTGGGACAAACCTATGATCCCCCATCCACCTATCGAGATTCTTCTTGAAGAGATTCAGTGAGGTGCTCTGCCTCACATGAACTGGAATTCTATTCCAGAGTGAAGGGAGCCTCTGGGTTATGAACCTGTCCCTCCAGCAAGTTCTATTTATTTCTGTGCTGAGGTTCAAGTCCCTCGAGCGTGTGGCTCTAAGGGATTTAGATTTACTGAGGTGGAGCATGTCCATTAATTCTGGATTTGACATAGCTTTGTATGTCAGGCATAGATCGCCTCAAAGTAGGCGGTATGCAACTGAGTAGAGCTGGAGTTTTAACCGAGCAGCATATGGCATCTGTTTGAGACCCTTGATCCTCTTGGTGAGATACTTTTGGGGTCTTTCTAATTGCTGCAGGTGTCGGGTAAGATACATCCCAAAAGGGGAATTGTATTCTATGATGGGCCTGATGAGGAATGAATAAAGGGGCACAATTACCTCTCTTGATCTAGATGTGAAACCCTTCGTGATGAGGTGGGCTATGTAGAAGGTCTTTCTAACCACTTTCGCAATGTGGTTTTCAAAGGAGCGATTGCTATCAACTTGGGTCCCCAGGTCCCTAATAACTTTCTCTGTACTTAATGGGTTTCCACCTATGTGGTAATTTGTGGGCACATTGTTTTTGCCAAAGGGTATGACTATACATTTTTTGGCATTTAGCTTTAAACCATGGTGCTGGCACCAGTTATCTGTCTCTGTGAGACCTTTTTGAAGGATGTTTGTGTCAGCTGGAGAGTCGATTATGGCACCCAGTTTGCAGTCATCTGCGAACTTGGTGAGCCATAGTCCTCCCACGTTTGCCTGTACCTCAGAAAAGTATATACCGAACAAGAGTGGTCCCAGGACAGAACCCTGTGGGACACCACTTGTGACCGGTTTCGAGTCTGACATGGCTCCAGCAACTCTCACTCTGTGGGTTCTGTCTTTGAGCCAGTTTGCGACCCATCATGTGACATAGGGGTTTATATTTAAGCTGGATAGCTTATCTATGATGCCAGTGGGGTATTGTGTCAAATGCCTTTGCAAGGTCCAGATAGGCTGTGTGGACTACCTTCCCTTCATCTATGGCTTTGGTGACTGTTTCGAAGAAGTCAACCAGGTTCAAAAGGCAGGATCTGCCCTTGACAAAGCCGAACTGGGTAGGATCTAGTGTCTGTAGGTCCCCAATATCTTTGTTTATGAGCTCCATGATGATCCTCTCCATAGCCTTGCAGACTAAGCTAGTCAGGCTTATGGGACGATAGTTTCCAGGGTCCGTAGAGGCTCCACCTTTGTAGAGTGGGACCACTGTTGCTGTACACCATTCTGTGGGCACATATCCTGTAGTGAGGCTGAGATTGTATAGCTGTTTTATTTGAGGGATTAGTTCCTCTTGGAGTTCATGTAGGACGCAACCTGGAACGCCATCTGGTCCCATGGAAGCAGTGTTTTTTGCTTTGGAGAGGGCAGCCTTCACCTGAGCATCAGAGATGTTTGGGAGGCAGCCCTCTGCTGGGATAGATACTTGCTCTTTTGGGGGGGGGGTGGAGAAGTTTGCACTGAACCTGTCTGCCAGGATATTGGTGATGTCTGTGGGTTCAGTGTATTTTTTGTCGTTTAGTATCAACTCAGAACAAGTCTGGGAGTTGCATCCCAGGTTCCTAACATAACTGAAAAAGCCTTATGATTGTCTTTGGTGTCCTGTGCAATTTTTCTCTCAAAGCTGGCCTTGGAGGATTTTATGAGGGATCGTAATTTTTTGCTAGTACTGATCAGAGATGCCTTCCCTATTAGGGATTTTGCTCTATCATGTAGTAGCTTCCTCCTTCTGTTGTACAGTTTATTTATGGCAGGGGTCCACCAGACTGGACGCCTGCCTTTGGATGATTGGGTCTTGGTTTTGTTTGGGATAGCATGATCCATGCATTCCTGGAGATGTCCGTAGAATGCGTTTATATAGGATTCTGCAGTTTGGGCCATAGTTTCCACTGGCCCTGGGGCCTTGAAGGATTCCACTTCGGTTTTGAGAAGTGAAAAGTTCGCTTTTGAGAAGTTTTTCACTGTGGTTTTCTGGGCTGGGGGTGGGGTCGGGATGTGGATATACAGAACATTGTCAGCAACCACTACACCAGAATACTGTGCACAAGTGAGATATACAGCATCTACGAAGGGATGACATCAGGAGTGTATTGCCACAGAGACGTGTCTGGCAAAATGAGTTTTACAGCCTTCTGGTGTTGTAAAAGTTGCCACTGCAAATGTATGTAAAACAATCCTGAATTTACTTGCAGTAACACTTGTAGAAGTTAAGCACTGCTATATTTGAACCTCCTATCTATTTACTCATTTTAGAGGACAGTGTAAGAAATGCACACACCACAGGAGAAGTCTGACATTTAATTTGCAACTGCTCAGTTGCGAAAGAATGACCTCATCAGTGTATTGCACCAGGGGTGTAGGCACAGAATATAATTTTGTAATCATGTGCTCTTATTGCTGCTCACAAAACACTTGTCATTTGAAAAATGGAAGTGTTAACCACCCACTTAACAAATGTTTCAAATGTTCCCTCTAAAAACATTAAATAGATATTTTTCAGTCTATCAGACTCTTATTGGAAACATTAATTTAGACAGTTGTGGACAGAGTATGACCTAAAAAAGCCATGTTTCATTAAGTAACATAAAGAAAATTGTATTCAGTAGAATACAAACAATATACCTCTCAACACTATTGTGTTGCAAAGAACTTGCGACTGTGAAAGTTGGGGTTACAGGATATGAGTCAAGTAGAAGTTTGAAATGTTTATTCAGAGTAGAAGTTGATTGAGCACATGATCACCCATCTGTAAACTACCCCTACTCACACAAACATTCTCCATATAGAATAGCAAGCCTCTTACGTACTAAGTTACATAATGGAGAAAGCACTGTATTAATCACAAGTGCCACAGAAGAAGACTGACACTTAATGGTAGAGAGTGCTCTTTTGTCAAGATGACCTCATCAGTGTGTTTCACTAAAAAGTGGAGTAAGGGAGCTGTGTGCATATTTAAATGCATTCTTTTCACGGAAAGCAAATAGACACACACAGACTTTCTGTACTGTGCACTGAACTGCCTACCTATCCAGTTACACAATGTTAGAAGCACTATATTACTTACAAGTGCCACAGAAGAAGTCTTCCTCTTAAGGATAGAGAGTACACTTTTGTCAGGATGACCTCATCAGTGTGTTTCATACAGGATGATTCATTAAAAAGTGGGACAAGGGTGCTGTGTGAACAATGAAATGTATTCTTCTTAGTCAAAGTGGATATTGTACCAAATGTTATACACAGTCGCACAACACATTCACCTCCCATGTAGGGAATTGAATCTCCTACCTATCTACTTAACTTAGAGAGCACTGCATTAGCAGGTAGTGCTACTGGAGAATCTGAAGTAGGGTATTTGAACTTTTTTTAAAATCCACCATTTGCAACATATGATACTGTGCAACATCACTATGATTATCAGATGTGATGGCATAATTATCTCCTAAAATGTAGATACTGTCCTTCATGTACATTGCATCACTGTGAGGGAAATTTACATGTTTGATTTTACTGGGTGCCATATACATTTGCTGTTATATACCACTAGATAATCAATCAAACATTCCTGTGACTTCATGTCAGGATTATTGCATCCTTCCATTGTCTCATACTTGCACTATCTGCATTGACAAAAACAAACATGCAAGTCATGCATAGGAAAGTGCACTGCAGAATAACAGTGATGAATTATGTGAGAATAAGTTAATCAAACATGTAACATAGTTGCAGTTGTAAACACTGTATAGCAAACATACATTAAGCAACTGAACTAAGTCAGCATCATTCTGAAATCAAGATCATATGCTGACAAAAGTAATGAAACAAACAAATGTTGTGCAGCCTAAAACAAGAATTAATTAATTTTCATTGTTATTTTTTTAACTCTTTGGGTGCAGTGCTACCAAGCTGAATTGTGCTGCTGATGGCAAAGTCTTAGTATGTGGGTAATAATATATTTAAGTTTTTAACTTAGAATGGGAATTAGCAGTAGTCTGTGTTGCTCTGTGTCAATCTTTGCTTAAAGATCTGTACAAGTTAGGCTTCACAATAGGCAGCAGGCACATTGATAGAGCAACAGGATAATGATGTGTTAAGTAAAGCTATAGCCAACATTTATATCCACAGGAGTCAGACAACACATCCTGTAATATTATTTCATCCATCTGTATTCAAACAATGACAGCATTACAAGAAAAATATTTATACCTGAGTAATATCTAAGCACACCATGTGGAAATTCATTATTCTGATAGTTAACATTTGACAATACATTTCAGCAAAACTGAACATATGTATTCATCTTCATTCCCCTGTTGACCCCTGTAATCTGTACATCCAGCTCTTCAGCTTGTTGAAAAGTACATTAAACTGATTAAATGTAGCTTAGCACAACAATACAAAGCATGACAGAATAATGTGGACAAAGGCAATAAAAGCACAATACATTGCCATAAGCTGTGTACTTTTATTTAGTCTTGTTCACAGTTGTTTCCTGGTGCTAGACATTGCACACATGCAGCAGTAGAAGATTAATGATACAGAAGGGAGAAGCTACATTGAGAGGGTGACACAGAGGCAGGGACAAAGCAGACTATGACAGAAGAAGGTTAATGGTGGCTCTAAATAATATGTTTCCAACATGTACACAAGTTAGTGTACCAAAACAGTTAGCTACTGGCTGGATTAGAATCCCTGAAGTTTGTCAGATATCTTTCTATATATGTGAGCATTAGCTCATCACACAACAAAAGAATTACTACTTCACAACATTAAAATAACACAGTTGAAGCACAGTGACAACTTACTGAAGTAGAAGGGGTGAACAGAGGGAGACAGAGACAGATGCAGACAGGAACAGCAACAATATATTTTGTGGGACATGTACGAACATCTGTATGGTGTGTTAGTCTTACTTACTAAATCATCATTAATCAGTCATGCTTTGTACAATAAATTGCTTGTTATAGGGACAAGTAAAATACCTAAGCAGGATAAAGCTAACTTAATAAGTATTACTGTTGGGGCTGCAATGCTTTTGAAAATGATGTCTTGCTGCCCTATTCCAATAGTATGTTAAGGAAATATTTTATATGGAAAGAAATGCAGACATTGCTGTTCAATATATGAAAGGAATGTGATATGCCATGAATTAATTAATTGACCTACAGCTGTAATCAAACCCATGACACTGTGCAAAAGCATCAGGCTCCAAACAGAGTAATTATCTCAACACGCCACATAGGAACTCATGCTTTAATAAATACAGTAGACTAAGAACATTAACTGTTCCACAGTCCTGCCTTTAAATATCCTAACTCTGTAGTCACATAGCACAGTGCATTTAAGGACATTTGTGCGAACTTAACTGGAACACTGCAGATTGAATGTAAATCTTCATCTTTTGCAATAAGAAGTTAAACAGCATTCACTGTCACTCTGAAGTGCTGCATCATGCCAAACTCAGTGCAAACATTGAGGACATGAAGTGAAGGTTTAACCTTCTTCTGTCCTCTATTGGTCCGTCTTAAATTCAGTTTCCCTATTACTCTAGCATGTCCAAAGGTCAGTCAATGGTTTCCTCTCCAGTCCAGCTGGTGAATCAGGGAATTTTGAGGCAATGTTACAACTGTCTCATGTACACGGACAACCCTCTCCTCCTCCAAACAGGTTCAAATATATGTGAGAGATGCAAATATTTAGCTAAACTGGAGGCTGAGCTCTCTGATCTCAAAACTGGTGTAACCAGTCAGGAGGAGAAGGTAACCTCACACAACACAATTCCAGTATCACATACTCCCACCACATCAGCGAACCAAATACATAAATACACAAAAACATACTCGGAGGCTCTAAATAAAAATCTACCTAAGCAACAGAGACCTCCAAAGCAGACATCCAAGCAAACGCTACCTCAAAACAAACAACACATAACCCACAAAGTCAGTGTGCCAAGCAGCCACAGCCCTTAAGGCTGAATAACACACCTGATACTCTTGTTATAGGTGACTCTATTGTCAGACACACTGACGTCCTGCTCACCAGGCTGAATAAAGAGAAGGTCACAGTGAGCTGCCTGTCGGGTGCTAGGATCCGCCACATAACGCAAGCACTCATGTCAATCTAAAGCAAATACAAATATGACTCAGTCATTGTACAGGCTGGTGTGAATGACCTGAGATGTACCTCCCTGGACTACATGAAAAGAGACATAGAGGAGCTCTCTGATCATGTAGCCCAGGCTGGTATGACCCTGACCTTGAGCAGCATCTTACCCTCACCTAGAATGATGCCACAGTACAAAGACAAAATGATCGATTTTAACAATTGGCTAAAATTTTGGTGTCATTCAAAGGGGATCCAGTGTCTGTCAGCCTGGGATGACATGCTCGACAAGCCACGTTGCTTCGCTAGGGACGGCTTGCACCTGTCACCACTGGGCTTTCGGATATTGACAAAGGCTCTTGCCACCCCCATAGTGCCTTTTTTAGGCAAGGCTCAAAAGTCAAACCCACCCCCATAGACAGCACAAGGAATAAGAAACTAAGGGTAATGCTGCTAAACGCCAGAAGTCTTAACCTCAAGATGCACGCACTCGAAGCTCTCCTCAGTATGGAGAACATCAATATCTGTGCAGTGACAGAAACCTGGTTCAAGGCTCCAGAGAGCACCCCAGCACTACCAGGCTATACCTCATATCATGCTTTTCGGCCCCAAAACCCGGACCGAACCACAAAAGGAGGGGGAGTTTCCATATTTATCAAGGATATCCACACCTCCAGGTTAGTGGCATTGCACAAAGTATCGGAGACCATCCATGTGCAACTAACAGTGGGCAAGACTGCTTTTCAGTTTATAGCATCCTACAGACCACCCTCTCAAAGTCAGGAATCCCATTCGGCTTTCCTAAAAACATTGGAGAACATGAAGATCTCTCCGAACACCATTATATTGGGCGACTTCAACTACCCAAACATTGACTGGAAGCACTACTCAAGCCCCAGCACCTTAGCCCAAAGATTCCTGGAAATTATAAACTCAAATGCTATGGAACAACTAGTCACCACTCCTACAAGAGGGGACAACATACTAGACCTGATCATTACCAACATGGGGACTCTATGCTCCACACCAGAAGTATATCCCTCATTGGTAAGATCAGACCATAAATTAATTTCACTGGATGTCCACATCCCGACCCCACCCCCAGCCCAGAAAACCACAGTGAAAAACTTCTCAAAAGCGAACTTTTCACTTCTCAAAACTGAAAGGGAATCCTTCAAGGCCCCAGGGCCAGTGGAAACTACAGCCCAAACTGCAGAATCTTATATAAATGCATTCTATGGACATCTCCAGGAATGCATGGATCATGCTATCCCAAACAAAACCAAGACCCAATCATCCAAAGGCAGGCGTCCAGTCTGGTGGACCCCTGCCATAAATAAACTGTACAACAGACGGAGGAAGCTACTACATGATAGAGCAAAATCCCTAATAGGGAAGGCATCTCTGATCAGTACTAGCAAAAAATTACGATCCCTCATAAAATCCTCCAAGGCCAGCTTCGAGAGAAAAATTGCACAGGACACCAAAGACAATCATAAGGCTTTTTTCAGTTATGTTAAAAACCTGGGATGCAACTCCCAGACTTGTTCTGAGTTGATTCTAAACAACAAAAAATACACTGAACCCACAGACATCGCCAATATCCTGGCAGACAGGTTCAGTTCAAACTTCTCCACCCCCTCCCCCCCAAAAGAGCAAGTATCTATCCCAGCAGAGGGCTGCCTCCCAAGCATCTCAGATGCTCAGGTGAAGGCTGCCCTCTCCAAAGCAAAAAACACTGCTTCCATGGGACCAGATGGCGTCCCAGGTTGTGTCCTACATGAACTACAAGAGGAACTAATCCCTCAAATAAAACAGCAATACAATCTCAGCCTCACTACAGGATATGTGCCCACAGAATGGCGTACAGCAACAGTGGTCCCACTCCACAAAGGTGGAGCCTCTACGGACCCTGGAAACTATCGCCCCATAAGCCTGACTAGCTTAGTCTGCAAGGCTATGGAGAGGATCATCATGGAGCTCATAAACAAAGACATTGGGGACCTACAGACACTAGATCCTACCCAGTTCGGCTTTGTCTAGGGCAGATCCTGCCTTTTGAACCTGGTTGACTTCTTTGAAACAGTCACCAAAGCCATAGATGGAGGGAAGGTAATCCACACAGCCTATCTGGACCTTGCAAAGGCATTTGACACAATACCCCACTCGGGCATCATAGATAAGCTATCCAGCTTAAATATAAACCCCTATGTCACAAGATGGGTTGCAAACTGGCTCAAAGACAGAACCCACAGAGTGAGAGTTGCTGGAGCCATGTCAGACTCGAAACCGGTCACAAGTGGCATCCCACAGGGTTCTGTCCTGGGACCACTCTTGTTCGGTATATACTTTTCCGAGGTACAGGCAAACGTGGGAGGACTATGGCTCACCAAGTTCGCAGATGACTGCAAACTGGGCGCCATAATCAACTCTCCAGCTGACACAAACATCCTTCAAAAAGGTCTCACAGAGACAGATAACTGGTGCCAGCACCATGGTTTAAAGCTAAATGCAAAAAAATGTATAGTCATACCCTTTGGCAAAAACAATGTGCCCACAAATTACCACATAGGCGGAAACCCATTAAGTACAGAGAAAGTTGTTAGGGACCTGGGGACCCAAGTTGATAGCAATCTCTCCTTTGAAAACCACATTGCGAAAGTGGTTAGAAAGACCTTCTACATAGCCCACCTCATCACGAAGGGTTTCACATCTAGATCAAGAGAGGTAATCATGCCCCTTTATTCATCCCTCATCAGGCCCATCATAGAATACAATGCCCCTTTTGGGATGTACCTTACCCGACACCTGCAGCAATTAGAAAGACCCCAAAAGTATCTCACCAAGAGGATCAAGGGTCTCAAACAGATGCCATATGCTGCTCGGTTAAAAAAACTCCAGCTCTACTCAGTTGCATACTGCCTACTTCGAGGCAATCTGTGCCTGACATACAAAGCTATGTCAAATCCAGAATTAATGGACATGCTCCACCTCAGTAAATCTAAATCCCTTAGAGCCACACGCTCGAGGGACTTGAACCTCAGCACAGAAATAAATAGAACTTGCTGGAGGGACAGGTTCATAACCCAGAGGCTCCCTTCGCTCTGGAATAGAATTCCAGTTCATGTGAGGCAGAGCACCTCACTGAATCTCTTCAAGAAGAATCTCGATAAGTGGATGGGGGATCGTAGGTTTGTCCCAGAGATTACTCCCGTGTCACTATTAGACAGAGGCACAGTAAACTAAACCTTAAAAAGGGCACAGTATACTCAAATCAAGGGGTGGCATAAGCCATACAGAATCGGACTAGGCTTATAATTGCTCCAGGGCAGATAGCCTAGTATGAACCTATGAACCTATGAACCTATAAATGGGCCATTTCTGGCCATGGATGTTCTGTGTAAATCATTTTTTTTACCAGATTAAATGTGTGTAAAAGTATTGGAAAGGATAGTGGTGAAAATGGGCTGTCAAGCAGAGGATAGTACATGGGGAAAGAATACAAGAATTTTCAGGATGGTCATGAGAGAGAATCATAGCTACCCAATTCTTCATAATGTAAATGTACAATTGCATGCACAATTTCATGACTTTGCTGAGTCAGCATACCAGTGACAGGTGGGAACAATAGAATAATATTGTATGGCCAATTGGACCAAATCAGTTATGTCAAGATAACACACAGACATAGAGAGCTATGTATGGGGCATAATTCGTTTTGTGGGACAGGTGTCCATTTTTTGTGGGAGGTAGAGTTTGAGAGGAATATTGGGAAAGGTGCTTTGGAATGAGAGGGCCAGGTAGGTAGGGTAGGTTCATAAGCATGTGCAGACATATAGGAAGACAGACAGGCATGGTAAAGGAGACATAAGTTTGGGGACAGCATGATTAGAAATAGGTAGTTGAAATCTGAGGCACACCCATGTCCAGCTTAAGAACAGTGAGAATCTAGTCCTCAACCTCAGAACTATCATCACTGTCTCCTACAGCAGCTACTTGGGTCAGTGCCAGAAGTGGCATCACCCTTGCAGTGCTATGCAGGACCCTTTCAACTTTGCTGATATCTACACCAAGGCCCCTCTTCATTATGTCCTCTACCAGCCCTGTCAGCTCCTACCAGATGACAAAATCATCACCTCCACTACTACTGCTCCTGGAATGTACCACTGCACCAACAGCTGGGACAGATCTAGCTGATGCAGGTGGACCAGGTAGGGCAAGAGTCATGGAGGCAACACTTACAGGTTGTGACCCAGAAGTGCTAGATGTCTGTGTAGTCATCTGCAAAAAAATGGAGAGCCAATACACAGTGGTCGGTGTATCTCTCTGTGCTGCTGATTATTAGCAAGTTATGCAAACAGCAGATATTTAATAAATTATTGCTCCCCACAAAAAAGGGAGAGAAAGAGAAGGGTAGAAGGTTAGGGGAGACAAGCAAAATAGATAATTGCATAATGGCCTTTTACAGTACTGTATTTTTTCAATAAACTTGATTTGGAAATACATAAACAATTATGATATGATATTTTACTATTCTACACCTTTGCCACATCCATATATAATGGAAAGATATTTATGTGTCATGAATAAACGAATCTCACTGCTATTATATAAGAAACATCAGCCTTTGTTTCCCTATGGCAGATAGGAAATATGCATTCTAATTTAATAACTGCAGTTGCCAAAATTGTATTCTTTCTGTTGTATTATTGCTGTTAATATTTTATAAATACATATCTACTAAAAACAAGTAATTGCTGCTTCTGGCTACTAAACTCACACACAGTTAAGCTGGTGTTGTCATTGGGCAATCCAAGCAGCAAGAGTTTTTGCGGAAGGCATGCATGCATGCTTAAGATGGAGGTTGATGTGTGCCTGCTGAAAATGCTAGTGCTTGGGGGGAATGAAATTAAAGTCCTGCCATGAATTTGTACCTGAGTCATACTTACCCCAAGCCTCTCTGTGGTAACTTAATCTCTGCTGGTGTACAGTACAAAAAGAAAAGAAATATATATGAAGCATAATGATTACCTGTACTGGCTGGCTAGATCATTAATGCCATATGATAGACAAGTTATGGGTAAGTATACTTTTGCAACTGGGGGAGTGTTTGCAGTCCTAAATTCAGCCACCCATCAGCTAAGGAGGTCCTGCTTGCACTTTCTAAGGTCACTATAGTGGTTACAACATTGTTTCCTGCTAAAGTATTCCAAGCCTCAGCCTTATACCAAGACCCAGTTTAACCCCACTGCAGCAGCCTACATCTTCAGTGCTTCACAAGGAGTGCCAAAAATATTCTGGAATCTTCAGCACCCACCTTTGTGCTCTGAATATAGCACCATTCCCTCCTTCACCAATCATGTCTGCAAAGGTCAAGCTAACAAAATATGTCTGAATGGGTGCCTAGTTTAGATCCTGTGAGTAAATGGTTGTGTGTAAGCATGCACAGCCTTGCCAACTGTATTTGCACAATGTTCAGCAGATGGAGTCCTTGGCAGGCACATTGGCACTACTTAGTAGTAAAGATATGGAACATGGTATTGAGCGTTGCCATGTGTGATGTACAACTTATTGTTCACAGGTTCCACTGTTCAACAATGGAATGCTTAATGACATGACTTTTATTTCTTGCAGTTTGGAAGGAGAAGAAGGATTAATTTTGACATATTGTGATCACGGGGCTTGCATAATGTTAATATTTTGTTGTAAGAGCTGGGAATCTAACCCATGGGGTAAAGCATGCAAAAATTGAAAGTTAGCTTATTAAATGACAATGCCACAGGATAACTTCCTTTCAAGCTTGGAAATTATGGTTATATTAATTTGTGAATGACTAGCACTATACTTCAAAAAGGCCTATATGTCTATGATTTTAATTATTCCTAGGAATAAATTTATATGTAAGCATCATTATTTTTGCTTGTAAATATATTTCAGATGGATACATTTGAGTGTGCTGATTACTACAGGTTGGAGTATGTCACATACATACTTCACAAGACATAACTGTCCTAAAAAACATAGCTTGTATATGTGATGAGTCATGATGATTATAACAAAACTCTTGTGCCCATCATACATATGGAAGTGCATTTTATGTTAAATGTCAACATTGTCAGGTTTAAGAAACTGGGGACACATTATCTTGAGGTTATATTTGAAACACTAATGATATATGCTAAAATAAAAAAGTTTACTAATGCAAACATTGCTGATACATTTCTTGTAGGAAACATTTAGTAGTATCATATTTCTTTGCTGTTAAAGTCCTAATAAAAATGTTTTGACAAATGTGATTTTTACACCCATTGAAAAGCATCTTTGAATTCAAAACTTTAGTCAGCTGTTTTCATCTAAGCTCAGAGCATTTGCACTTTGTGCCACAGAGATAGGTATGTGACAGGTGGAATTTCCAGGAAACACAAATAAGAGACAAACAAAACTATAAGAAGCAAAACACCCTTGCAGGCTCCAAACCTTCTTTAATGATGCACAAAATAAAAATAACTGTTAAAATGCAAACATCACACTAGATACAATCAGTGTTAAGTGCTTTCACTTAAGTCAATCCCAAGCTTCATCACAACATGGAATAAAATCTATTAGCCATTTTTATACAAATTCAAAAAATGTCAGCCAATAGTAAAATCTCATGTATAATTAATTAGATTAGTTCCCTTGCCATTGCTTAAAACAATAATTAAATATATATTACTATGACTAATCCATTGTATTTAAACCTCATAACAGGATAAAAAATCAATACACTTAATTCCTGCTCTTCTAAAGTTTAGCTGTCCTCAATTTAAGGACACTATTGATGCTTAAATGGTCATTGAGACCAGGTTTTTTCATTGAATCCAGCCTAAGCTGCCAGTAAAGTTCTTTATATTCTAGGCAGGCTTCCCACAACCCACCCCTGATATCTTGTTTCACTTGTTCAAGTACAGAGAACTTAAAAATACAATTCATACACTGTTTCTTATGTCTGAATAGAGCATTTGTATCTTTTTTTCTGGGAAATCTCATGTCGATGTTCATATATTCGTCCTTTCAATGTTCTCTTTGTCTTGCCTATATAAAAGCTGAAACATTTGACAAATACTAATATACACAACCCCTTTGCTGTTACAGTTGAAATGCTCTTTAAACTTCCTTTTAAATTTTCTGGATGGAATACTAATACTTTCTTGTTCCGAAATGCTACTACATTGCTGACAAAACTCACACCTGTATGTTCCCCCTTTCTTTTGGGATCTAACTATACTGTTGTCGTTGCCATGATTTTCCAACATCTCCTTTAAATTCATATCCTTCTTATTGATAAATGTTGGTACAGAATAATTTTACTGGTTTCACTATTTGTAGTCAATAATTTCCAGTATTTCCTAATAATATTCTCAATTTCACATGAATGGATCGTATGTGTATGATTAAATGCCATCTCATAATTGGACCCTACCTTATTGCCTAAGTTATGATTACTCTGTACTAGAGTTTTCCCCAAAATTGGGTTATATTTCCCCTTCCTCCCCTGGTTCACTTCCTTCATTAACTGGTTAACCAAGTTTTCGGGGTACCCTCTCTCTACAAAAAAAATCCTTCATTACCTTCATTTCCTCTAAGAAGGCCCAATCTTTACTGCACATCCTTGATGCCCTAATTAATTGCCCCTTAATAATACCCTTTTTCTTATTATAGGGGTGCTCACTCTCAAAGTACAAATATGAGTTGGAATGCGTGGGTTTTCGTTAAATATTGGAGTGAAATTTCTTCTCTTCCCTATTCTTATATATAGTCACATCTAAATAATTAATTAGTTCTTGTGATATGTGCCAAGTAAATTTCAAAAAGAAAGTTGTAGTCCCAATGTATTCCAGAAATTGGGTTAACTGGGTTTCCGTCCCCTTCCAAAAAAGACTAATGTCATCTAAAAACCTGGTATATAAAGAGATGTATTTATTCCAGGGGGTTTCAAAAATAAACTTCCTCTCCCAGTAATATAGAACCAGGTTTGCATACAAGGGGGCACATGGAGCCCCCATGGCCACCCTTTTCTCTTGTTTATAATATTCACCTGCAGAACACATGAAATTATTTTTCAATATTAATTCCATTAATTCTATTATCAAGTTCCTTTGCTCATTAATTAATTCACTTCAATCAGATTGTCCTGAAACCCTTCTATACCCTCTAAATAGGAAATACTAGAGAGTAATTCTATTACATCAATAGCTACCATACATAATCTTCTTCATATTTGTCATCAGTAACTTTGCTTAAAAAATCCCAAGAGTCCCTGGAGATGTGCTTTAAAGATATGATATACCTTTTCAGAATTTTGTCAATGTATTTAGCCAGAAAAGGTGGTTTCTCTACATTTATGTGGGTTTTGGGGATTCCAAACACCATCAGAATCTTAGGCCTGGTTACTGTTAAGTAATCCAACAAGTCTTTATCTATAGTGCCCTGAAACAAATGGTCGTTAATATAATAATCCACTTTAGAATAGGCAATAAAAATCTAATTTCTAGAGACTATACTGTATTTGCATTCACCATTTAAAATTTCCAACATGCTAGTCTCATAGTTAGTGGCATCTATTAATACCATCCCACCCCCTTTATCAGGTTTCATTACTCTGAAATCTCTGCTTCTCAACATATCCACCACTTTTCTATCACTCTATGAAAAATTAGTTGTGACTGTTGGTCTGTTGTTAATTTTCCTTATCTCATTTTCTGCCAACTCCTCAAACACTTTTAAAGTGGGATTTAAAGGGGGGTTGTAGGTACTTTTCCTAGCCAGGTTGATAATTTGTCCTGTTACTTCCTTAAATAAACATTTCAGATTTAACTTACAAATAATTTTAATTCAATGAGGGAATTTACTGTTCTTAAGGGTCTAGTAGGGACATATTGAAATACCTTGGTAAATAAATGAAATCATCCACAATTAAATCTGTATAGTTAAATATATGAGAATTATCTTTGGTGTTCACCACACCAGTGTGTATCTCCAGTGTAGTCACATTGTTTTCTGTCTGTCGTTCCATTAATTCCATTGATTGTTCTTGTGGAAGGTTCTCTGAAAATTCCCTCTTCTTGGATTACCCCCTTCCCTCCCCATGTTGTATGTATTTCTGTACTGCCAATGATTGCTGGCCCTCTGTTTCTCCGCTAATCTCTCACTTCTCCTGGGACCAGGGGGGGGTGTATTTTCCAAAGGGTCTCAAGGGTCTTCCCCAAAAGTGGTTGAAATATGTTCATTTATAACTTGAAATACTTCATTGTTGTTACATCCCCCCTAGTCCCCATTATTCAAGCCACACATTTTCTTGATGGTGCATACCTGACCTGTCCCTGGTGGCTCTTTGCACTTCAATCCATTCCTCGGATGTCCCCATATACTATTGGTTACCTGGATGTCACAGTATTTAGAAAAGGGGCTAATTTTTGTACAAAGTTGCATAGAAAGGAATGTTATGCTCCATCTTTTTTACACAGGGACAGTATACACCCCCAGTATGTATTTTCCAATATTTTGACTGGCTAGTCTATGCGGATATCTCGCCTATCTGCTGAGGACATGGATTTCTTCTCAGAGATGGATTACTTGAGAGTAGCATTTGAAACAAGGGGCTATAAACAGAATGAGATATACAAGGCTCAGTGTAAGGTGTTAAAGGAACGGGGTGGTCAGGCAAAACCCTATTTTTCAGAGACAGTGATATCTGCATGTAAGTCTAGTACCATGTCCCCTATGATTCCGGTGGTGTTATCCTATACTCAAGATGTTGGTATAATACAGGATGTTTTGGCAAGGAATTGGCCCATTTTGCTGGGTGATGAGAGAATCCAGCATTGGTTGGATCCCAACCCAAGTTTGTTTTTAAAAACAGAATGAATTTGAAGCAGCACTTGTGCTACCCTAAACGGTGCACTAATGAAGGAACATGGGAAGGAACCCTTAAGTGTGGTGCCTGTGCCTATTGTGACAACATAGATGAATCCAGATTTTTTAAGCACTTGGGGACTGGTAGGCTATGGCAGCTGAGGCTCACTGCTAACTGTAACACCAAACACCTGGTTTATGTGGCACATTGTGTTATTTGCTTCAGATTCTATGTTGAAAAAAAACAACCGAAGGCTGAGAGAAAGGGTGAGAGATCACCTTTACTGTACCAAGAAGGATTTTGATTTCAGTGCATTAGCCAAGCATTCGATTCAGGAAGATTGTGATTATACCTTCCTTTTTCTGGTTTTGCATGTAGTCGAGACCGGTCTGAGGTTAGAGGACATCACTAATAAAACTGAAAACATTGAATTACAATGGATTTTATGTCTGGGCTCACATAGGGGACTAGGGCTCAATGATAGTGTTCCATTAAAACCCATATTGAGGGCTAAGAAACTTAAGTAAATGTATCTATTATAGGAATTCTTTTTCCTTTAAATTGTGTGGTTGAATTAATTGGTTAATCGGGTTGGATAAGGGACTGTTTTTATTGACTGTTGGAGTCAGAAGTATTGTATTTAAGTATGATTTTACTTGATTTTTGAAGAAGCAGTGGGTTTCACTGCGAAAGCACTCACCTTTTATTAATAAATTTTACGGTTTTAATTTTTCCTGCCTCGTTGAATTCAAGGTCTGTTTGCCTTTTGCTTGGGTTTCTTGTTTTGTTAGAAATAGTGATAGTTGCTATTTAAACAGCAACACCATGGTATCACAAAATGTGCTGAAATATGTATTCAGACCTTCATCTGTAAAGCTGTCATTTAACTGGATTCTAACCACACATCAGCTATCCTTTTTTCTCTGACCTCACTGCACTTACAACTTATGCCACATGGAAAGTTACCTGGCAGGTATATTCTTTTTACTGTGAACTATCCAGAGTGCTGATGACCATGCAATACCACCGAGGTAGTTTGTGCTACTTAAAGCAGCCTAAACTAAATGTTTCACGTTTTTCTTCAAGCTTTGAAAGTTCATTTCATGCTTCAAGCAGCATGCAAATAAAGAAGGCAATATTTACCACACTCATTTAAACAACTTTTTGGGAATAACAGCCTGAAAATCCATGAAATGAATTGCAGTGTATATGTAGCAATGAGCACAGCTAGTACTACATTACACCAATGTATTCAGCCATCTTACAAATCATTGCTGCATCAGCACTATCATGTATGTTTTACATTTTCAGGACTTTAGCTAATGCCAGGGGAAAGGAGAAGATCACAGGAAACAGCAAAATGATTTCATTGTTTACAGAGCACACACAATTAATATTAACAATTTCAAATGACTTATTTATCAGTTTTATGAATAAAAAAAATCCACGTCAGCAGAAACCAGCAGCAAAAAGTCCAATATTAAGTGTTTTATTAACATCCACTTTTCGTTCAAGAAAACTGAACTTCTTCAGACAAACATCAAAAGGTAACAAATATAAAAAAACTCCTTATATACACAATTAACAACACATGGTACATTTGAATGGACCAACCAACTGGTTGAAACTCGCTGACATCAATTTGTGGGAAAAAGCTGATCTCAAAGCTTCTTAAAGAGCTACTACATACAAAAGTCAAATCTTTACAGATTGTGTTTTGAAATCAGACAACTGACCAAAATGAAATAAAAAATTGTCAATGAAAATGTGTCTAAACATAAAATGTTTAAAACCAAGAAAAGCGAAACATAATAAATGGAACCAATTTGATGACGAAAAATAAGAAGTAAAACATAAAAAATAGTAAGTCATAAATGAAAAATAAAAATAAAAAATAATAAAATTACCTCTGCATACTTCTGAGTTTCAAAATGCAAGCTAAACTAACTCTGTCATTGAGACCAGGAGGTCTGTATGAGCAGAGTTTCAGCTGCCAAATCACTTCTAGGCGCTCTAATAATAGTTGAAAAGGACCCCCCCTGATGTCAAAGGGAACCTGTCCTAACACCCTAAAAGTAAAACTGTGCTGAGGGTGGTCATTAACATGTTTCGCCAAAGCGTTTTCACACTTATTTTTCCTAATACAATATAAATGCTCATAGATTCTTCCGTTAAAACCTCTGTCAGTCTTGCCCACATAAAACGCTGGGCAAGACTGGCAGCAAGCTAAGTAAACAATCGATTGAGATTTACAGTTGAATCTACCAACAGTGGAGAAAAGAGCCCCAGCAATTTTAAATCTCGAACCAGTGGCAATGTGCCTGCACATGTTGCAACTCTCACATTTGAAAGTGCCCTCTACTCTGACACGAGTGTCCTTTTTTGTTTCTAGTATCCGTTTGAGGTTATCACCCCTCCTGTATATAAAACTAGGCAAAGTACCAAACCTGGCTTGTAAGGCATAGTCACAACAGAAAATACTCCAGTTCTTGACAAATACCTCCTTAATTAAGTGAATCTCAGCACTATAATTAGTGATGAAAGAAATAGAAGTGTCTACTTTCTTATTGTCTACAAAGGCCTCAGGCATAACTGGAGGTGAATGTTCTAGTGGACAACTTGTGAACAAACTGCTTTGTAAAATAGGTTTATAAACACCACCATACCTTTTAGTCTGGACCTCAGTAACCAGGTCGTGAATAAACTTGTCTGGGTAACCTCTGTGTAGAAACAATCCCTTAATAAACTCACATTCTTCTAAAAAGGGTTCATCGTCTGTTACCATTTGAGCAGCGCGTACAAGTTGCCCCTTGACTACCCCTCTTTTTTGGTGCCCAGGGTGAGCACTAGTAAAGTGTAACATGGTGTTAGAATAAGAACTCTTATGAAATATTTTGGCCTTAAAGCTACCAGCAGAAATGTCTTTGTATAAGTCTACATCCAGATAAGAAATTCTAGAATCAGACTCTACAAATGTAAAATTCAAAAAAGACGTGCTGGAATTGAGATGGTCCATGAAAGTCCCCACATCATTAGTTGAACCTTCTGTCAATATAAAGATGTCGTCCAAAAATCTGGTATAAAAATCGATTTTGAACTGACCGTTGCAATTACCAAAGACATATCTGTGTTCCCATTCAGCCATTACGATGTTGGCAAAACTGGCCCCTATTGGTGAGCCCATGGCTACACCAGTCTTCTGTAAATATATCTCTCCCCCAAATGTTACAAATTTGAACTTCAAGATGATGTCTAACAATTCCTGCACCAATCTGATTTCTACACTGCTAGTGTTGTGATGCAATAAATGGTCAGTGATCCAGTCGATCCCTGTAGCATGAGGGATAGACGTATAGAGGTCTTTTACGTCTATTGTCAAAAATCTATGACCTCTCTTGAATTCTAAAGCACCCATGGCTTTTAAAAAAGCCCAAGAGTCTTTACAGATGTGTGTTTCCTTTTCAACATATTTGTTCAGTATATTGTCCACGTATTTGGCTATCAGGTAAGTGATTGAACCCCTAGCATTAACCAATAGCCTCATGGGAGGGTTGTGCACATCTTTATGGATCTTGGGTAATCCGAAAACTGTTGGAATCTTGGGAAACGAAACGGTCAAATATTTCAACACATCTTGTTCTATAACATTTTCTAAAAACAAATCATTCAAGAAGACATGAATGCACCTATACGCTGCATTCAATTCGTTAATGCAAGACAGTGTATAAGCATCCTGCAATAACATGTGGGTAAGACAGTTTTCATAATGACAAGTGTCCATTAGTACTAAACCACCCCCCTTGTCAGGTTTAAGAATTCTGACAGGTAAACTTTAAAAGTGTCCAACAAGTCAACTTCGTCATCAGTCAAGTTTTTGTTCGGAAGTGTCCTACAACAGTTGACTAAGTTTCTGATTTCGGTTTCACACAAATGTTCAAATAAAAAAAGTAAAGGGTGGATAGGGGGGGTTAAATGTACTTGGAACTCTCAAAGTTTTTTTGTCTAAAACAGTATTACCAAAAATTAACAATAAATTCAACTTACATATAAACAACTTTAAATCAAGCAATGTGTGTGCTAGGTTAAAATGTCTCCATGGAACAAAAGTGAGACCTTTTGAAAATAAATCAGCCATCTCCACAGTGATTGTAAAACTCGAATAGTTGTAAACAAAAAAATCTCCAAAACTGTTACTAATAATGTTAGGTTTTGTCCTTCTCGTTACTTCTGAAAAGGCTTCTTGCTGTTGTTCCTGTGATAGCTCCACGTGTTGTAAAACCTCTGATGGTTCTGTCCCCGGTTCGAGGAAAAAGACGGTGTAGAACGAGAAACCTCCTCATCCCTGCCACCATCAGTCACAAAATTTTCTGTAGGAACAACATCCTCCACATCCTCTCCAGTGGCCGGTCTACTAGGTCTAGCTGTCTGCCTCATAACCCCATGAGTCAGGTTGACAGGAACACCTAGACTGTCACCAACACTCTGAGAATGGGGGGGGGGGATATGCAGTTTGTTTATTATATGCATCTATGTCTCTTTTCAGTTTTTTCATTTTCATCTCCATATTATGAGATATCTGTTGGTCTATGGTCGAAAAAATTTGTTTATACTCATAACTATACCTGTTAAAGTCTACATGTGACTTAATATTGGTATCCAAAATTTCAATTTTAGCACTCAACTGGTCTATAAATTTCTGATAAAATTTGGCCATTAAGTCCATTAACTCATGTCCATGTCTATCAAACAAACAAATCAGCTCACTATGGAACTCTGAACCAGCTGTCAGTCCAGTGGGGTACTGCCAAGAGCGCAAGCCCTTTGGCACAACCCCCACTTTTTTACATTCATTAAAATAGGAAATCTCTAACTGAAGCTTCTTTACCTTTAAAGATTTGTGGTCCAAGGTCTTCAAAAAGTCCACTAAAAGAGCTTCTGATGTCCCTGTGTCAATAGACACAAACCCGTTCCTGTTCTCAAAAACTGGAAGTTGCTCATTCAACCAAGATGTAACATTCAGTGAGTCTCCAGTTCGGCTCAGAGATGAACTGGTCTATGTCTAGGAACCCTTGAAACAGTTGAGGTGGAACTTCCACTGTCCTCACAGTCATTTGACCCATCACTGGTGTCAGCTGTTGCCTCAGAAGCCAAACCAACTCAAAGAACATCTTCCTCCAAATTGTCAGCATTTCCCTTAACTGCTACTAGCCCATCCAAATGTTGGGAAAGCACATCAAGCCTTTCATTGAGTTTTTTAACCATGTTTGTAAAAGAAACCAGTGCAGAATTGTCCAAACAAGCACCTTCTTCCAATTCCTTAAATGCTACCAGTTGAATGCTACCGGTTGAAGCTACTGGCAATGGATGCAAAACAAACTAACTGAAGCAACAGAAGTTGAAACAAACTAAAATGAATAAAACAAAATCCATGTCAGCAGAAACCAGCAGCAAAAAGTCCAATATTAAGTGTTTTATTAGAGTGCCTAGAAGTGATTTGGCAGCTGAAACTCTGTTCATACAGATCTCCAGGTCTCAATGACAGAGTTAGTTTAGCTTGCATTTTGAAACTCAGAAGTATGCAAAGGTAATTTTATTATTTTTTATTTTTATTTTTCATTTATGACTTACTATTTTTTATGTTTTACTTCTTATTTTTCGTTATCAAATTGGTTCCATTTATTATGTTTCGTTTTTCTTGGTTTTAAACATTTTATGTTTAGACACATTTTCATTGACAATTTTTTTATTTCATTTTGGTCAGTTGTCTGATTTCAAAACACAATCTGTAAAGATTTTACTTTTGTATGTAGTAGCTGAACAGAGTTTCAGCTGCCAAATCACTTCTAGGCGCTCTAATAATAGTTGAAAAGGACCCCCCTGATTTTTATACCAGATTTTTGGACGACATCTTTATATTGACAGAAGGTTCAACTAATGATGTGGGGACTTTCTGTAAAGATTTGACTTTTATATGTAGTAGCTCTTTAAGAAGCTTTGAGATCAGCTTTTTCCCACAAATTGATGTCAGCGAGTTTCAACCAGTTGGTTGGTCCATTCAAATGTACCATGTGTTGTTAATTGTGTATATAAGGAGTTTTTTTATATTTGTTACCATTTGATGTTTGTCTGAAGAAGTTTCTTGAACGAAAAGTGGATGTTAATAAAACACTTAATATTGGACTTTTTGCTGCTGGTTTCTGCTGACGTGGATTTTGTTTTATTCATTTTAGTTTGTTTCAACTTCTGTTGCTTCAGTTAGTTTGTTTTACATCCATTGCCAGTAGCTTCGACCGGTAGCATTCAACTGGTAGCATTTATGGAATTGGAAGAAGGTGCTTGTTTGGACAATTCTGCACTGGTTTCTTTTACTAACATGGTTAAAAAACTCAATGAAAGGATCGATGTGCTTTCCCAACGTTTGGATGGGCTAGTAGCAGTCAAGGGAAATGCTGACAATTTGGCGGAAGATGTTCTTGGAGTTGGTTTGGCTTCTGAGGCGACAGCTGACACCAGTGATGGGTCGAATGACCGTGAGGACAGTGGAAGTTCCACCTCAACTGTTTCAAGGGTTCCTGGACATCCTAGACCTACTGGTGAATGTCCCAGGACCAGTTCATCTCTGAGCCGAACTGGAGACTCACTGAATGTTACATCTTGGTTGAATGAGCAACTTCCAGTTTTTGATAACAGGAACGGGTTTGTGTCTATTGACACAGGGACATCAGAAGCTCCTTTAGTGGACTTTTTGAAGACCTTGGACCACAAATCTTTAAAGGTAAAGAAGCTTCAGTTAGAGATTTCCTATTTTAATGAATGTAAAAAAGTGGGGGTTGTGCCAAAGGGCTTGCGCTCTTGGCAGTACCCCACTGGACTGATAGCTGGTTCAGAGTTCCATAGTGAGCTGATTTGCTTGTTTGATAGACATGGACATGAGTTAATGGACTTAATGGCCAAATTTCATCAGAAATTTATAGACCAGTTGAGTGCTGAAATTGAAATTTTGGATACCAATATCAAGTCACATGTAGACTTTAACAGGTATAATTATGAGTATAAACAAATTTTTTCGACCATAGACCAACAGATATCTCGTAATATGGAGATGAAAATGAAAAAACTGAAAAGAGACATAGATGCATATAATAAACAAACTGCATACCACCCCCCCATTCTCAGAGTGTTGGCGACAGTCTAGGTGCTCCTGTCAACCTGACTCATGGGGTTATGAGGCAGACAGCTAGACCTAGTAGACCGGCCACTGGAGAGGATGTGGAGGATGTTGTTCCTACAGAAAATTTTGTGACTGATGGTGGCAGGGATGAGGAGGTTTCTCATTCTACACTGTCTTTTTCCTCGAACCGGGGACAGAACCATCAGAGGTTTTACAACACGAGGAGCTATCACAGGAACAACAGCAAGAAGCCTTTTCAGAAGTAACGAGAAGGACAAAACCTGACATTATTAGTAACAGTTTTGGAGATTTTTTTGTTTACAACTATTCGAGTTTTACAATCACTGTGGAGATGTCTGATTTATTTTCAAAAGGTCTCACTTTTGTTCCATGGAGACATTTTAACCTAGCACACACATTGCTTGATTTAAAGTTGTTTATATGTAAGTTGAATTTATTGTTAATTTTTGGTAATACTGTTTTAGACAAAAACACTTTGAGAGTTCCAAGTACATTTAACCCCCCTATCCACCCTTTACTTTTTTTATTTGAACATTTGTGTGAAACCGAAATCAGAAACTTAGTCAACTGTTGTAGGACACTTCCGAACAAAAACATGACTGATGACGAAGTTGACTTGTTGGACACTTTAAAAAGTTTACCTGTCAGGATTCTTAAACAAGGGGGGTGGTTTAGTACTAATGGACACTTGTCATTATGAAAACTGTCTTACCCACATGTTATTGCAGGATGCTTATACACTGTCTAGCATTAATGAATTAAATGCAGCGTATAGGTGCATTCATGTCTTCTTGAATGATTTGTTTTTAGAAAATGTTATAGAACAAGATGTGTTGAAATATTTGACCATTTCGTTTCCCAAGATTCCAACAGTTTTCAGATTACCCAAGATCCATAAAGATGTGCACAACCCTCCCATGAGGCTATTGGTTAATGCTAGGGGTTCAATCATTTACCCGATAGCCAAATACGTGGACAATATACTGAAAAAATATGTTGAAAAGGAAACACACATCTGTAAAGACTCTTGGGCTTTTTTAAAAGCCATGGGTGCTTTAGAATTCAAGAGAGGTCATAGATTGTTGACAATAGACGTGAAAGACCTCTATACGTCTATCCCTCATGCTACAGGGATCGACTGGGTCACTGACCGTTTATTGCATCACAACGCTAGCAGTGTAGAAGTCAGATTGGTGCAGGAATTGTTAGATGTCATCTTGAAGTTCAACTTTGTAACATTTGGGGGAGAGATATATTTACAGAAGACTGGTGTCACCAGTAGGGGCCAATTTTGCCAACATCATAATGGCTGAATGGGAACACAGATATGTCTTTGGTAATTGCAACGGTCAGTTCAAAATCGATTTTTATACCAGATTTTTGGACGACGTCTTTATATTGACAGAAGGTTCAACTAATGACGTGGGGACTTTCATGGACCATCTCAATTCCAGCACGTCTTTTTTGAATTTTACATTTTTAGAGTCTGATTCTAGAATTTCTTATCTGGATGTAGACTTATACAAAGACATTTCTGCTGGTAGCTTTAAGGCCAAAATATTTCGTAAGAGTTCCTATTCTAACACCATGTTACACTTTACTAGTGCCTACCCTGGGCACCAAAAAAGAGGGGTAGTCAAGGGGCAACTTGTGCGCGCTGCTCGAATGGTAACAGATGATGAACCCTTTTTAGAAGAATGTGAGTTTATTAAGGGATTGTTTCTACACAGAGGTTACCCAGACAAGTTTATTCACGACCTAGTTACTGAGGTCCAGACTAAAAGGTATGGTGGTGTTTATAAACCTATTTTACAAAGCAGTTTGTTCACAAGTTGTCCACTAGAACATTCACCTCCAGTTATGCCTGAGGCCTTTGTAGACAATAAGAAAGTAGACACTTCTACTTCTTTCATCACTAATTATAGTGCTGAGATTCACTTAATTAAGGAGGTATTTGTCAAGAACTGGAGCATTTTCTGTTGTGACGATGCCTTACAAGCCATGTTTGGTACTTTGCCTAGTTTTATATACAGGAGGGGTGATAACCTCAAATGGATACTAGAAACAAAAAAGGACACTCGTGTCAGAGTAGAGGGCACTTTCAAATGTGAGAGTTGCAACATGTGCAGGCACATTGCCACTGGTTCGAGATTTAAAATTGCTGGGTCTTTTTTCTCCACTGTTGGTAGATTCAACTGTAAATCTCAATCAGTTGTTTACTTAGCTTGCTGCCAGTCTTGCCCAGCATTTTATGTGGGCAAGACTGACAGAGGTTTTAACGAAAGAATCTATGAGCATTTATATTGTATTAGGAAAAATAAGTATGAAAACGCTTTGGCGAAACATGTTAATGACCACCCTCAGCACAGTTTTACTTTTAGGGTGTTAGGACAGGTTCCCTTTGACATCAGGGGGGGTCCTTTTCAACTATTATTAGAATGCCTAGAAGTGATTTGGCAGCTGAAACTCTGTTCATACAGACCTCCAGGTCTCAATGACAGAGTTAGTTTAGCTTGCATTTTGAAACTCAGAAGTATGCAGAGGTAATTTTATTATTTTTTATTTTTATTTTTCATTTATGACTTACTATTTTTTATGTTTTACTTCTCATTTTTCGTTATCAAATTGGTTCCATTTATTATGTTTCATTTTTCTTGGTTTTAAACATTTTTTGTTTAGACACATTTTCATTGACAATTTTTTATTTCATTTTGGTCAGTTGTCTGATTTCAAAACACAATCTGTAAAGAAAGTATGTAGTAGCTCTTTAAGAAGCTTTGAGATCAGCTTTTTCCTGCAAATTGATGTCAGCGAGTTTCAACCAGTTGGTTGGTCCATTCAAATGTACCATGTGTTGTTAATTGTGTATATAAGGAGTTTTTTTATATTTATTACCTTTTGATGTTTGTCTGAAGAAGTTCAGTTTTCTTGAACGAAAAGTGGATGTTAATAAAACACTTAATACTGGACTTTTTGCTGCTGGTTTCTGCTGACGTGGATTTTGTTTTATTCATTTTAGTTTGTTTCAACTTCTGTTGCTTCAGTTATTTATCCGTTTTAGTCAATACTAATCTTGGGCGGCCACGGTGGTGCAGCGGTTTGCATTGTCACCTCACAGCAAGAGGTTCTCCAATTCGATTCTCGGCTGGGGGTGCCTTCTGTGTGGAGTCTGTGTGGGTTTCCTCCTGGTGCTCTAGTTTCCTCCCAAAGACATGCTGTAGGTGGAGTGAATACTCTAAATTGGCCCTAGGTGTGAGTGTGTGTGTGAGTGCCTTCTGTAGAAATTTGGGCACTGGGCTGGCAACTTGACACCATATAACTCCTCTGCCAATCACAAGCGGACAGGTGATCTGATGTGGTGACCCCTAACCGGGAAAAGAAGAAGAGTCAATACTGACCCTTACTTGAGTTTCCTACATCAGCACTTTCATACAACAAAAAGATTTTCAGGAATAATTATCTGGGAGCAGGTTTCAATCCTTCCATCGCCTATACTACTTCTTTAAGCTTAATACATTTACACATTATGCCACAGAGATAGAAATGGAACAATTTTAATTTATTCACTCAGTACTGTTCAGACTGCGAAGTAAAGGGCAATAGTGCCATTCTTCATTGTGCTATTTATGGCAGTCCAAACAAAATTTGTCAGTTTTCACCATGGGCAGTGACATGCAATTCAATGCTAATTACTGCTGCCAGTCAATAGAGATCAATGCCAAATGGCATGCAAATGATACAAGAAAGAAAGTTGCAGATCAAATACTTCAGATGTACATTCCACATATTTAAGCAAATTTGTTATATTGCAATAGGAACTTGTAAACGCTCAAACAAAGGTAATGAGAGCAATCATTTGAGAGTTTTTCCCATAGCTGCCAGACAAAGACACATATTAGCAAGGAGAAGAAGAGTTTTGATGTAATGATAATGTGACATTGTATCAAGTCACATTGAAAGCACAACAGAAACAAATTATGAAAGTTGTCCTTTCTCAATTGACAGGAAATGTCTGGATGATTGGGATATTGCACACAGGACACCCACGTACTCAAACCATATTAACCAAAGACTGCAAACACATCAGGCGCATCACTTTGTTTCTGTATGGTGCCTCATTCCCTTATCTGTGCTTTCTTAATAGCAAGTCTATCACTGTGTTATTGCATATGTTATTTTTATTAATGCTCCTTTGGATATGAGCAACATTTCTTACTAAGAGGCAGTAACTGCAGTCATTAAAACCAGCATTTGAATGTTAGCAATCCTGCTTTCCTAAATCACTTAATGTACTTACAGACTTTTTGGTAAGGCTCTTCTCCCCTGTCACAGCCTCAATCGGTGTACATAAAAGAGGGGAGACTGTGAAAGCTGATTGTTCCTCCAGTAAGAGTAATTATAGACACTATAAGCCACTAACAGGGAACACGTCTGAATGCTTATGCTTGCATTGCTAGAGCATGTACATGTAACTGTGTAGGTCCTTACTTAATGCAGATTGTGGCATTCAGGAATGCTAATGATTTAACACCTCACATGTATAGTCACAATGCTCAAAGGGCTGACTCTGCACTATATAAAGACAATCGTGTAGCTAATGCTCTTGTATCATACTGTGGAGACTGTTTTTTAAAGCAGAGACGTCAATACTGCTAAAAAAGCACACGTTTTGGAGAAGTATCTATTTTCTACACCTTTCTGTTGTCAAGGTATGTTGCTATTTCTTCCATAATGCTCCTAGTTTAACATTAAAAAGTGAATTGCACTGACTTCTGAAAAGTATTTTTGTCTTAATTGCTTTTTTTTTTCTTTGATTCCTTTCTTTTGGCACAGCTATGTCAGCGTTACAAAATGTATGCTACAGAATGCAAAATTACCTGCTTTTTAGTTTGAATTTCATTTGATGTTTGCAAAGTTATTGCAGATGAATGTATTCTAACTTTGCGGAAAGGTCTGGTGTTGTTTACCTGACTGACCTCCACAGCACTGGAGATGGCAGTTATAGTAGTTTTGTCTTACATTTCTTATGCTACATTTTTAATTGTTATTGTTAATGCTGCAAAGTATTATACAGTTAAATCTTTGTTATCTGCATTACAGAAGTGTTATAAATCATTGCTGATACTTCATTTTTAATCTTTTTTTTTTTTTTTTTTTTTTTGGTGGGGGTGTCCTACCTTGTATGTCAATATGGGAAGTATTAACACTGTCGTGTGCATACTTAATGCATGAAGTCACACATAATTGAGCTCACAGCCATCCTATGTAATATATATGTAATTATGTGTGACAGTTTTCTGTTTCATCTCATACAAGGATATTGCACTCAAGAAGACATCTGTACCCTGCACTCCATCATACATTGATGCATAAAGTGAAGTCAGTATCCAGACCTTATGTTGCCATGGAGCTTTGCTGCTAGAGACAGATAGAAATGACTAATCTGTCCAAGACATGATATGACATGTTAATGCTGTTGGAGGGCATGGAAGAAATTACTTACCCTCAGATATGACACCAAGAAAGTGACATGACAAACATTGCCTACCGTAAGAGTGGCTGCAATTGCCCAGGTGGCTTGGGGGGGTGGTCCTGCTACCAAACCATCATTAACTGAAGCAGGTGAGTTCTGTTCTACTGTAAGAGATCCAGACTGCTCAGCACAAGGTTCCTACAGAATTCTTGATGTTGATGCAGATGTGGGTGACAGACTATATTTCATGTATTATGTATATTTGATATTTATTTTTCAGCATATTTGTACCCGTCTTTAACTTTTAGATGTTGTTATTATCAGTATTTTATGTATTACTGTCTTTTAAGCTGCATTTCATTAATGTTTATGAGTTTAGGGAGGTCCTTAGAGAATGCGATGGGACTGGTTCATTTCTTAATGAATTTGCAGAGTGTATTTATGAGTGTTTTTACAAATTGGTTCTTATCTGATGAAGTTAAGAAGATTTTTAATGAAAGTGCTTATCCATTTGTTATTTTTTACAATAAAAGTGTTGTTCACTTCTTACAAAGTGTTTTGCAGTCATTTTCTACAAGGATTCATTTGAGCCGTTGAAGTGTGTGGTTCCAGTGGTGCCAACTTTGTTTTCTGAATACTTTTATAAAGGGTGTAAGAAGCCCATTTCAATTAATATTTGATTAGGACTGTAACACTAAAGAAAATTATAATGTTAACCCAGTAACACCTTCAAAGTGTGGAATGTCACACCTCTAGCAGCCTTCACACATCTTGCATTCCAGAGCATTTTGTGAAAAATAATAAACACATGTAAATATTTTTGTGAACAATAAAACTATTAAAATACACAACTAGCAATGTTATCAGTAATAAATATTCTGTTTTAGTGATAACAGTCAGTTAAAAGTCTTTTCCATAAATACTGTACTATATTATAATGTAAACAAACCCCAATTTATATTTTTGTGAACTTTTACAAGCACATTTTTATATCTTGAAAACTGTACAACCTATACATATATTATTAGAACATTTTTGTTAAGCAGACATACCCTTATCTATGAAAATAAGAAATTCCTCTATTAGTGAAATATTTACAGAAATATGAAAACATATGATTAATTGCATAATTATCAAAACAAATAATAATGGATATTACTCAAGATGTGCATCTTGCAGTGCAAATATCAAACACAGTTTTCTTCAACAGCATTAAGGTTTCACTTAATGTCCTGTAAAAGATTGTAAATCCACTTGCTTTTTTGAAGTGTTAAGTACATATGGAAATATTGCTTGTTTTCCTAATTACTAGTAAACAACTAACAATATTTCCAGTATAGTTTGATATAAACCAGCTTTGGCAATGAATTGTCTTGTTTTCCACACTGGTTTCACACCATACACCTCAATAACATGTAGGCCTATCAGTTATTAAAATATGAACATACATTTGAAAATACGAATAACATGTGGCAAATATTAATGTCTCCACTGCAGAGCACCTCAGAATAACAATATTCATATAATTTTGTTAATAACCCCTTGTCCTCTCTAAAACTGCCTATTGCTAGCTGATAATTCACTCAGTTGAAGAAGCCAGACCCCCAAAAAATGATAGATGCCATAAGGAGGTATGAGTATGAACTGGAAGTATACAAAAAGGGCATTTTAGGCTTGAGTGAGTTAAATCTGTTTCTTTCAAGCAATTTAACAGTAATTCTTGCATGATTAAACTTTTCTATGTATCATATATCATTAATGTTTCATATTTAACCTCACGCTCACGTGTGGCCCTTTTGCAGTACATGACCATGATGATATTTCATATAAAATTCACTTGTCTTTGTGTGATGGACATAATACTATTGTTATAATCAGCATGACTCATCATATATTCCAACTATGTGTTTAGGATAATTATGTATTGTGAAGTATGTATGTAACATAAACCAACCTGTATTGATTAGCACATTCAACTGCATCCATTTGAAATATGTTTGCAGGCAGAAATATTGACATTTACATAGGAATGCATTCCCAGAACAAATTAAAACCGCACATATGCCAGCCATTCTGAAGTGTACCTGCATTCATTCTGAAATTAGTATATGTCTAATTTGTAGTTCTCCTGTGGCATTGTCAGTTAAGAAGTTAACATTTAGTTTTTACATGCTTTATTCTATGGGTTTAATTCCCAGTTGGTACAATAATATTTTAACATTTGCAAACCCCAACACCACAATATGTCACAATACATCACAACTCACCTTTCTCCTTCCAAACTGCAAGAAGTAAGTCATGCCACTAAGTATTCCATTTTTGAACATTGGATCCTGAGTCAATGTTTCACACCTTTACAGTTATGTGATGTAAGTAGTACCTGCCAAGGAATCCATCTGCTTTCAATTATGCAAATGCAGTGGGCAAGGTTGTGTATCTTTGTGAGATCTGGACTGTGTGCCAATTTTGTTAGCTTCACTTTTGCAGACATGGCTAGTGAGTGAAAGAGTGGTGATAAATTTAGAGCACAGAGGTGGGGTGTTGAGAAGTCCAGGATATTTGTGGCACTCCTCATGAAACTTTACAGCTGTAGGCTGCTGCAGGATGATTATACCAGGTCTCAGTATAAGGCTGAGGCTTGGAATAGCTTAGTCAAGGCTGTCTCCAATGCAACAGGCATTCCACACACTGGGAAACAATGTTGTCACCACTATAGTGACCTTAAGAAGTAGAAGTAGGACCTCCTAAGCTGATAGGTGGCTGAATTTATGAATGCAAACATGCCTCACTTGTGTAAGCATACTGACCCATAACCTATGATATGGCATTAAAGATCTAGCCAGCCATTGGAGGCTCTCATTATGTTTTCATATATATTTATTTTCTTTTTTACTATACATCAGCAGAAGAGATAGTTGCAATCTGTGAGGCACACCAGGAGATATTAACTCACCTCAGAGAGGTAGGGGCTAAGTATGACTCAGATGCAAATTCAAGCCAGAACTTTATTTTCATTTGCTAAAGCACTAGCATCTTTAACAGGCATACGTCAACGTTCATCCTGAGCAAGCGAGCCTTCTCCAATAACTCCTCATGACTGCGTTAGGCAATGAGAACACCAGTTTCACCGCGTATGGGTTCAGTACACAGCAGCACCAATCGCTTATTACTAGATAAGTAGTTATAAAATATTAACAGCAATACTATGTCAGGATGAATTAAAGTATGCTAATTGCAATTATTTCATTAGAATGCATATTTCTTATCCATCATAAGGAATGTGGCAAAGGGGCACAATAGTAAATTAACAAAATTATTTATGTATTGTCAAACCAAGTTTACTGAAAAAAATGCAGTACTGTGACATGCTATGAATGTAATTATCTATTTTGTATGTCTACCACCACCCTTTTTCTCTCTCTTTTAATTAGCTATCTACGGTTTGCATAACTTGCTTGCTGAAAAATTAATGATCAAAGGTACAGGGCGGTACACTGTCCAATGTGGCTCAGCCCACCATACCTTCACAGATGACAGCACAGACACCCAGCACTTTGAGGTCACAACCTGTCAGTGTTGCCTCCCCTGCTCTACCTGCTCTAACTATGTAAAATAGCTCAGCCTCAGGCCTGGCTGCTGGTGCACTAGTACTCTCCAGGAGCAGTAGCAGTGGAGGTGGTGATTTTGTTACCTGGCAGGAACAGACAGGGCTGGTCGAGGATCTAACAGAGAGGGGTTTCAGTACCTAAATCATCAAGGTTGAAAAGGTCCTGCATTGTATCACAAAGATGATGTCATGTTAGGCACTGACCCACAGAGGTGCTGCAGGAGACAGTGATGACAGTTTTGAATGTGAGGACTGGATTCTCACTGTTCTTACTTTTCTTAAGCTGGATGTAGATGTGCCTTGGATGTCCCCTACCTATCCCCAATCATGATGTCCCCTGACCTTTCCTCATCATCACTTTCCCTGTCTGTCTTGTATGTCTTGAAGTCTACACATGCTTCCTAACCTACTCTACCTACCTGACTCTGTCATTCATAAGCACCTTTCCCAACATCCCTCTATCTCCCTCAACCAAAAAATGTGTGCCTGTCCTACAAAAAAAAAAAAAAAATACACCTCATACATTGCTCTACATTTTGCCTACATGCTATCTTGACAAAATTGATTCAGTCCAATTGGAGCCATCACTGGTGTGGTGAGTCTGCAAAGTCATGAAATTGTATGTACAATTGTACATTTATGTTGTGAAGAAGTGGCTAGCTATGGTGCTTTCCCATGACCCTTGCTTCAGTAAGTTGTCACTGTACTTCAGTTGTGCTATTTTAATATCCTCTCTGGCATGATGAGCTAATGCTCACGTTTATAAAAAGGTTTTTGAGTAATTTCAAGAGTTCTAATCTGGCCATTAGTTAAGTGTTTCTGTTTATTTTTGGTTCACTATTTTATGTGTACCCATTGGCTACATATTGTTGTGAGCCACCATCACCCTTCTTCTGTCATAAGCTACTTTGTCCCTGCCTCCATCTCACCCTGTCAATGTATCTTCTTCCTTCTGTTCATTAATCTTTCACCTCTGCATTTGCACAATGTCTGGCACTAGGTAATAAATGCAACTGAGGTTAAATGGAAGTACACAGCTTATGGCAGTATATCTGGATTTTATTGTCTTTGTCTGCATTACTCTTTTATGCTTCACAATGCTGTGCTAAGCTATATTTAGTAAGTTTAATGGACTTTCAACAAGCTGATATGTTTGATGTATAGATTACAGTGGTCAATAGGGGAATGAAGAAGAATAAATATGTTCACATTTGCTGAAATGTGGTGTCAAATGTTAACTATCAGTAGTATGACTTCCTATATGGTGTGCTTAGATAATACCAAGGTCTAAATATTTTTCTTGGAATACTTCAAAGGTTCAAATACAGATGGATGAAATGTTGTTTCAGGATGTGTTGTCTAACTCCTGTGGCTGTAAATGTTGGCCATACCTTTACTTGCCACATCACTATCCTGCTGCTATATTAATGTGCTTGCTACCTATTGTGAAGCTTGTCTTGTACAGCTCTTTGAGTGAAAGTTGGCACAGAGTAATGCAGAATACTGCTAATTTCCATTCTAAGTTTAAAACTTCAAGATATTATTGTGCATGTGCTAACACTTTGCCATCAGCAGTACAGTTTAGCTTGGCAGTGTTGCTCTTAAAGTGAAAAAAAAATAAATAAATCAATTAATTCTTGTTTAAGGCTACACAATGTTTGTGTATTTATTACTTTTATCAACAGGGGATCTTGATTTCTGAATGATGTTGACTCAGTTAATTCAGTCTTTTAATGTATGTCTGCTATGCAGTGTTTACAACTGCAACAGTATTACATGTTGGGTTAACCTGTTCTCACATAATTCATCACTGTGATTCTGCAGTGCACTTTCCTATGGATGACTTGCATGTTTGGCTCAGCAATGCACATAATGCAAGTACCAAACAATAGAAAGGTGCAATCATCCTGACATGAAGTTGCATGAAAGTTTGATTGATAATCCAGTGGTGTACAACAACAAATGTCTATGTGATTCTATAATGTGAAATGTCAATGTCCCTTACAGTAATTTGATACATATGAAAGACTGTATCTAAATTTTAATATGCCATTACGGGTCTACTTTACATGGTCGACTCTTCAAAAAGTCGACTTTCATATGGCCGAGACCATATGATCGACTTTTGAAAATCTGATCATGTGAAATAAACACATAACACACACCAAACACTTACCTTTCAACTGTTAGCAGGGGGCAAGCCTCCCTGCACCCCCTCCCCCCACACCCCACCGTAACTTAAATATACCAACTCCGAGATCGCACTACAGTGCGGAAGAGGAAATTTTCCCATTCCGCACTCTACGGAGATAGCGGTTCCCCATGGTAGGCTTTAATAAAGTCAATCATATGAAAAATCATATAAAGTCAGCCATATGAAAGTCAACTTTCTGAAAAGTCAACCATGTGAAGGGGACCCATCATTACATGTGGCAATCATGCTGATTTTACACTGCCCTGTGCACATATGCATTTCTTGCACAACCTGCGATGAACAGTACCATCTGTTCCAAATAGTGGATTGTAAAAAAAGTCAAATGTCCTATTTCACAGTGTTAATATTAGATTTCTCTAGTGGCACATCTGAATAATACAGTGCTCTCTAGATTGTGTAACTAGATAGGTAAGACATTCAATGCCCAGGATGGAAAACTAGTGTGTGTGTGTGTGTGTGTGTGTGTGTGTGTGTGTGTGTGTGTGTGTGTGTGTGTGTGTGTGTGTGTGTGTGTGTGTAAAACACTTGGTGTTGTAGCCACTTCCCTTGCAAAAAAATACATTTAACTGTTCACACAGCTTCCTTATCCCACTTTTTAATGAAACATCCTCTATGAAATACACTGACGAGGTCATCCTAACAAAAGCGCACTCTCGAAAATTAAAAAAATAAACTTATCTTGTATTTCTTGTGGCTAATACATTGCTTTTCACATTATGTAACTATGCAAGTAGTAGTTTTGACACCCAGCATGGAAAATGTGTGTGTGTAATGTTTGGTGCTGTTTCCACTGTCCCTGCAGAGAATGCATTTAAATATGCAACAACTCCCTTATCCCACTTTTTACTGAAACATCCTGTATGTAGCAAACCAATGACAAAAGTGCACTCTCTACCCTTCAGAGTCAGACTTTTCCATTGATGCTCATGACTAATCCAGTGCTTTCCACATGCTGTATCTAAATAGGCAAGGAATTTGTTGCTCAATAGGGGTAACTTGTGTGTGTTTCTGTTTATAAATAGGTTCATAGATTAGTACTAGGCTACCTGCCCTTGTGAGCTATTTTAAACTCAGCCAGTTATTATCTCATGTGAGAATCAAAACCTGTACCTTGTGTCTGTAAGGTAAATACCTTAAACATTATGCCAACCTCTCTCTCACCTGGCAGGTGAACATGTGCTCAATCAACTTCTCATCTGGATAAACATTTTAAACTGCTGCATGACTCCTCCATCCCTTAATCCTACCTTTCACAACCACAGCTTATTTGCAATACCAGGGTGTAGTTGGGTATAGTGTTTGTACTCTATTGAGTTCAATCTTCTATACATCAGTTAAAGAAAACACAGCTTTTTGAGGTCATACTTTGTCCACAACTATCTAAATTAATATTTCTAATATGAATTTCATAGATTGAACAAGTATCTATTTAATGTTTTTAGAGGGAAAGTGAAGCAAACATTTGTTAAGTGGGGTGATTTCCATTTTTCAAATAAAAGATTTTTGCAGAGCAGCAATAAGAGCACACAATTACAAAATTATATTTTCTGCCTATACCTCTGGTGCAACATACCGATAAGGTCATTTTTTTGCAAGTGAACTGTTATATTTTAAATGTCAGACTTCTCCTGTGGTGCTTGCAATTCTTACACTTTTCTCTAGAATGTGTAAATAGGTAGGAGGTTCAAATACAGCAGTACTTAACTTTTGCAAGTCTAACTGCAAATTAATTCAGGATTGTATTAAACACACATTTACAGTGGCAAGTGTTACAACTTGAGATGGCTGTAAACATCAGTTTACTAGACATGGCTCCTTGGCAATACATTGCTGATGTCATCCCTTCATAGATGTTTAATGTCTGATTTGTACTCACTATTCTCTCGTAGTGCTGTCTGTTGATATTGTGCTGTATAGATGGTGTAAGTGGAGAGGTAGGAGGTTCAAGTCCATCCCAGCTTAAATAGTGTGACTGTGATTACTGTCATATACTGTTGACCACCTCCCAACCACCTTTATGTATAATTCTGCTTATTAGATGGATTTACAGTGGACACTGTTATACCAGCATATCCTAGCATCCACAGGGAAAATAGGTTTCTAACCACACAATGATTACATAATGCTACCATAACTGCAATATCTCACATTTGGAGTGTGAATTTTCCTGTGTTGTGTGACTTTGATACTTGTAGGATGTTTGAGGTCAACTGTCTGTGTGTCTTTTGCCCTCATACTCTGTATATTATTCTTGAAATACATATATGTGTAGCTGTACAGTGTTGTGCACTTTGACCACTTTTTAGCATAAACATTCAGCTAATAAACAGCCATGATTTTATCCATTCAGCTGTGCACTGTTCCAATTGTCCATCAATAAGCAGTGTGGTACTTGTGATTCAGGCACTAATCTTTAGCTTGCGGTCTTGGGTACTTAGTTCAAATCCAGACCTTATTGCTCAGTGTCAGTCTTACTGTGACTGTGCATGTTGCTAACATTGTTGTTAAACCCATTTGCTGTGTAAATATTAATCCTTCTTACAAAAAGCTATGATACTTTGCCACACAGCAATTCTTTTATTCAGAGTAATGATGACATGTGATTACATTTTCCTTACATAACATATGTAGGAAGCGTTATGCTCAGGCATGAGGGAATGAGATGGCAGGCTGTATGTTGCTGACTTAATACAATATTTACACACATATATATATATATATATATATATATATATATATATATATATATACAGCCCATAACATTGAAATTCAAAACATTGAGACCAAAATCTTGAAAATTCAAAACATTGAATCCAAAAACATAGAAAATACATAGGAAATCACCATGTACTATATTCCAGCACAACAAAATGCATCCACCGTCAACTATTAGACCATCTTCTCCAAAACAGCCTATTTGCTAGCTCTCAGCATGGCTTTCGACCTTTCCATAGCACCACTACTGCCCTCCTATAATTTTCTGACCACATTAACAAAAACCATAACAATAACACCCTGTCCTCTGCTATCTTTATTGATCTTTCAGAACATCCAACATGGTTAACCATCAACTACTGCTGAATTTTCTTAAGTCTCTCTCACTTGATACTCAAGCACTACAGTGGTTCAAGTCCTACTTAGATAACAGACAACAGGCAGTGCTTTGAGATAACACTCTATTCTCCCACCTTCCTGTTTCCCTTGGTGTACCCCAAGATTCTATTTTGGGGCCTCTTCTTTCTCCATCTTTATAAACTATCTATCACACCCACCTTATCTCAACTCTCTTTTATGCCTCTGCTATATATACAAATCTATCTAAAAGCAACCTCAACAAGCTGGCAATCTCCTACAATAATATTGCCAGATTTGCTATTGGCCCCCTTTCAGAACCCATTACTGCCAAAATCTGAATCAACTGGGATGGCTGGAATTGCATAATCAAATTCTATTTCACCAACTGATTATTACCCATAAAATCCTTTATCAACCAGGTAACACACCAATTCTCACAAGTCTAATCAGCCCATATAAAATTCTTACAAACCTACTCTCAGCAAATAAACTACTGGTATCTAGACAAAAACCCAACAATAAAGCAGGAGATTCCCTTTTCTCTAAGACTGTGGGAAAAAGCTGGAACCTACTTCCCAGTGAACTCACATCTCTTTCTTCAACTACACGATTTAAAAAGAAACTCAAATTATACCTTACAACCCACTGGCTATGTCCCTGTACCAACCCTGACTAAGATTTTTCTCATCCTGTTATCCTAGGCTATAGCACCATTTACTACTCACTTTATAGCCACTTTAAGACCCCTTCCTTCTAAGTTGGATTTATGGTACCCAGGAAAGACTGTATGGACTTCTCTGTCTTATTTATGAGTTACTGCCCTTCAACTAATTCTCCCAGTTCTGTTTATTACTAGTCTGTTCTCCTGTGCCTTACTTATAACTTTGATTTGGGAATCCCTGCATTCTTCTGAATACTTTTTTCTTCTTGCAGTGTTTGGTTAAAAAAAAAAAAAAAAAAAATCATCTGGGGCTATCTTATTTGTTCTATTTTATATCTATCATGAATGCTAAGTTACCATGTAACACCTGTTTTGTCTGACAAGTAATCTTTAACTGAAGTTTAATGTTCTGTTTGTTAGTGTCTTTTATGTGGAGTTTTTCTCCTCAGGCCTCTACTGAAAATGGACATATATCCAGTTAGACTAGCCTGGTCAACAAATGTAAAATAAATAAAATAAATAATAAATAAATAAACTATATACAGAAATAAATAAAAACAACCCATATTACACTTCAACTATAAGCCAGGGGTCAAGCCCCCCTGCACCCCCCACATCCCTGCCTACTTAAATATATCAACTCTGAGATCCCACTACACTACACTAAGATGTGTTATGCTGTAGTAGAGCAAGTAGCAAGGGAACATGACTGAGGTTACCTACAGAACTCCGGTAAGTATCGCAGAGATATATAGTAATGTGTAATGTTTTCACAGTGAAGTAGTGTTTCTAAGAGAAGGTTGAAGAAAGTTTTTTACAATTTAAACAGGCAGTAATGAAGTGCGGAATGGGTCTATATTATCATATCTCATGCTTAGAAGTATGAACGACAGATCATTGACCCCATGTAAGCGAAAGCTTACAACGTCGAAACTTCAGAACAGCGATTATTTTCCAATGGAAACAATCACTGTTCCAAAAAAAAAAAAAAGCAACAGTAAAACATTACTTAATGTGGGGGGGCTTTGCCCCCCACACCCCCCTCTACTTAAATATACCAACTCCGAGATTGACAAAGTAGGGAAAGTGGCCAAACAAATTCTTTCCCAGGGAAAGAATTTGCTAAAGAGCTGCTTCGCTATTTTGCGCTTTACTGTTCGACAAAGATGCATTCGACTACCTGCGTTTGCGACAGCGTAATAGGGAACCACGCAGAATGATATGTTTTCTGTTTTGTTCTGTGTAGTGTGATCTCAGAGTTGATATATTTAAGTAGCAGAGGGTGTGGGGGGCACAGTTGGAGAAGTATGATATGGTTTGTTTTTTTATTTTTTTCTGTATGTAGTTGTGCTGGCATATATTAAATGTTGGTTTCCTATGCATTTTCAATGTTATGGGATTCAATGTTTTGGGTTTTCAGTGTTTTGAATTTTTCAAGATTTTGGTCTTAATGTTTTGAATTTCAGTGTTATGGGCTTTCAATGTTCTAAAGTGAACCTATATATATATATATATATATATATATATATATATATATATATATATATATATATATATATATATATATATATATATATATATATATCTCCATTGGAGCAATAACATGATGTAATGCCTTCACATACCAACATCTGACATATCTCCCAACTGTAGTGACACTTTTACTGTAGTGCATTCATCCTGTACAATTTCATATATTTTCTGTTGTCAAATGCTTATGTGTTCAACATCCATATTCAGTGCCTGTTAGCATTGTTGAGCCTTATACTCTAATGCACAAATAGCATCCACCACAGTTATAATGTGTCTATTTACAACGTGAAAGGCCTCCACCATTCTGATTATCTCAGAGATTGTGTACTATACATGCATACATCTGCTGTAATAAGTTAGCATAGGTGTAGTGTCACAATAGTGATAAGACTTTCACTGTGGTGCTTGTGGGTTAAACATATATCATTTGGTAGAGTCACATAGCTTGCTGTTCAGTTCCTGAAAGATAAAAACGTATATGAATGTACTGACATTACAAAATCACCACCATATCTAGTTATTGTTATCCATTTTTATGTTGGACAATGATATATCATCACAGGTTGTGAGTGCATAGCAAAGAAATGTTTTTTGGAGCATGTCATGCTGTGAGTGTTCCAGTGGCATGTGAATTGAGTACTGGCTTGTACAGGATATCTACACAGATTGAATGTGGATCAGTTCTGGGACTGTGTATGTAGTACCCGATGGAAATAGCTTTCTTGTCAAAGAAGCATTGAGACTGTATTGTCCACTGTTGTGTGGACAGGCGCATGTGTAGCTCCTTTTTAGTATTTTGACTAAATGTGATTGCTCATATTATATTTGCAACTCCTTTCTTAATGCACACATTCAGTTCAGTTATTTGTGACAGCCTCCATTGTTATCTGATTTAGAAAATTTATTTTTTAGATGAATTTTTAATGCAAGGGACGGTTACACTACAGGTTTATGAGTTTCTTTTTTTTAAACAAAATACATCTTTATTAAATTTTCATGTATAACATAGGCAACCTTACATTTATATAAATGAAAATAAACCATAATGACACAATCTCAGTTGCAAACATTAAACCTTACAAACCGTGCCAACACAACTGTAGCTGCAAACATTACACATCACTTTTAATATATCCAGTCATTGTCAGTCAACCATTACATAGCTCATTCAAATCCTGCCTTCTTTAAACTTCATTCCTCCTCTGCATGTATTGATCCCACATTTCCCATTTTTTTCCTATGTCATTTGCTCCTACCCTTTTCCAAAGATCCCATTTCCAGTTGTTTTATCTTTGTTACTTCTAGTAAAGTTCATTTATAATTTAATTTCCATTTTCTAGTAATTGTTTTTTGGCAACGTCATAATTAGACCCAGCAAGGCCTTACTATGTCTAGACAATTAAGATTCTGTATTATCACTCAAAAAAATCATTTCCCTAGTTATTCTAATTTGCTCATCCAGCATTTCTGACAGTGCAGATTGCAGGGAATCTTTAAAGTCTGCCAACTCAATACCCTTCCAGAAAATATGTTCCAAGTTATTTCTTTCTTCCCCATCACAACTCCAACATGTGCTGTCTACCTGAGGAAAAATTCTTTGGAGTCTATTTGGGGTATAAAAATACCTATGTAAACACTTCTAGGCAAAGATCCTAAATCTTCTAGATCTTGTTGAATATTTGGGAGATATACATATATCCCTCCATTGTTTCTTTATGAATTACTTATCCAATCTATTTTCCCAATCCTTCCTAACCTCTTCTGATTGATTCTTATAGTTATCATGTAATATTTTATATGCTCTACTAATTCTTTCTTTCTTAACAGCAACTTCTGTTCTAGATTCTACCAAAACCTTTACTAGTTCTTGTCTTTTGTATAGAACCCCCTTATTTCTTTCTCTTTGCCTATACTCTGATGTCAATCCTTGATATGGAAAGAAATCACTAACCCACATTCCAAATAAGTTCTTGGTGTTTTCACATTCGATTACCTTTCCCGGTCTAGTTATTTGCTCCCAATACCTTGGTTCATTTGTCAATTTTCTCCAATATATTCCTGTCCCCTCTTGCTTATTGCCTGTAGCCCTAATTGCAGTCATCGTTATTGGCAGAATCTCCTTTCTTCATTCCCGTATTGGCTTAGTTCTTAGAATACCTTCTGCTACTTTCTGAATATAATATTCTGTATGATTATTGCTGTTCTCCTTAAAGGTCTGCATCCAAAATCCCAGTCTCTCTCCATTACTTGAACTTTCCACCTGTTTCATTATCATCTCTTTCCATTCTGAATTATAAAAATACCCCTTCAACTCAGGTAATTCCAATCTGCCTTGTTCTACTGGAAGAATAGGCTTATCCCACTTGACTCTTGCTATGTTCCCCTCCCATATAAAATCTTTCAGCTCTTTATTAATTACTATCCACAACATCTCCTCTGGTTGATAAAAATATGCCTGACCTGTTTATATAACTAAAAGGACTAAAAACATTTAACTGCTTGTATCTTACTATCAATATCCATATAACAGAGTTTCCATTTCCTCAGTTTTTGCATTATCTTTTGTTTAGTCTCTTCCCACATATTCGTAGCTACCACACTGGTATCATTTTTAATCCATACTCCTAAATACTTAATTTTATCATCTCCCAATAAGTATGGATATTGCTGAACCAATTTGTATGTGGGTACACAGTTTACTGCTATTGCTTTTGTTTTAGCTTCATTAATTTTGTATCCTGGAAAGGTTTGAAACTCTCTTAGTATGTTCCACAGCACTATAATGTCCCTTTCTGGTTTTGTCAGGTATTTGTCAGGTTTAAAATAATGGTATCTGCAAACAAAGCCAGCTTTTCTTGACTACAATGCCAATTATATCCTTGAATTTCTGGGTCCCTTATTTTCTTTGCCAATGGTTCTGGCTTACAAGTTTTTTTAAGAACTGAAATCCTGTAATCCTTCCCATGTTGGGGATTCAGAAGGTAAATAAAGATTTTGTTAATCGATCCTAAGTGACTTTATAATATTATCTGTCAATAACAGTAGAAATGACATAGTAGGAAAAACAAAGCTATTGAGAATGATATCTGACCATTTAGCTTAAGATTTGATCATCACATCCAATATGCAGCAAAGTTGAATCTTTTCTCTCACAGTATACATACAAGACCACAGCAATCCTATCTACCCCACAGTCTGCTATATACATCACTGATTTTCAGTAAAAGTCCCCAAACTGGAGCAATATTATAATAAAACTGCAAAGTTTGCAAGTAACTATCACTGTATTGCACTTTATGTCCTTAATTGGTTGAAACAGCCTTGTCTATATTTTTGCTCATCTTTAGACTGCTCAGAACATCATCTATACTCCAGAAAAATGCCCTTCCCTAGCTAGTTATTAACTGGTACAACCCCCCCCCCCTAAGAACTGCATTTACTGACCCAAAAGTTAGTCTTTACTCAGAAATCTAAAAGTTATAGTAGTGACAGTGTATATTCATTATATTGCCAACAGACATCAAAACAATAGCATCACTCCTAGAATTTAACATATTAATGAAAATGCCCTTATCAGCAAAGCAGTCCTGCTCTTATACCAGTCTCATTAGTAATTTATCTTTTTATTGGATCAGATCAATCTTATACCACAGTAATCCTCAATATTTTTTCTCCTAGTTGCCGGTCTCAACTGAATTTTTATTGCAAGGATAACAAGTGCATATGCATATATGTATTATTTGCTGTCTGTATACCAAAACTAAAATGTGACTATTTGTATACTCTAGAAAATAATGCTGAATGTTATATAGATATGAGTATAAGCATACTCGTGCCAGTGTACAAGAGCAAAGGGGACATCCGCAACTGTGGCCAGTACAGAGGCTTCAAACTCCTATCACATTGCATGAAAGTTCTGGAGAGGGTGATTGATAAACGGATACACAGAGTAGTAGAATGAAAGATGGGAGATGAGCAGTTCAGATTCAGATCAAGATGCAGCACAACTGGCCTGATGTTTACAGTGAGACAGATACTTGAGAAGAAGCTAGAGATGAGGAGAGAGTCCAACTGGGCATTCCTAGACTTGGAGAAAGCATATGACAAGGTCCCAAGAAAGCTGATCTGGGCAATACTGCAGTGGCTTAAAGTCCCAGAAACATTGGTAGAATTAGGGCAGGCTATGTACAAGGACCCAATGACTCAAGTGCAAGCAGTGTTCGGCCTCACAGAGGGGTTCCCAGTGGGAGTGGGTATACACCAAGGTTCAGCTCTGAGCCCACTGCTGTTCATACTGGTGATGGACTACATTAGCAAATAGGTTGAGGGGACAGATCAACAAAGTTGCTGTATGCAGATGATGTGACATTACAGGCAGACTCTGAGCTAGAACTTCAGCAAAGGATAGGAGAATGGAATGTAAAACTGAAGGCACATGGGATGAAACTAAGCACAGATAAGACAGTGGTAATGGCAGCAAACTAGAGAAATCAGAAGAAGATGAGAATAGAGATAGAAGGGAAGATAGTGGAACAGGGAAACAGCTTCAAGTATTTGGGAGGGGTGATTGAGGAGAAGGGAAGTCTGAATGAAGAGGTCAAAGCTAGAATCAGAGGGGCTGCAGCCAACTGATATAGAGTGTTAGGTGCAGCCTATGATAGAAGAATGCCAAAGAAGCTGAAAGGTAAGGTGTACAAGACAGTGGTATGACCAGTACTGCTGTATGATATAGAAAACGGGCAGTAAAGGCGGAACAGTTGAAGAAGCTAGAGGTGATGGAAATTAAGTGCCTGAGAAGGGTGGTAGGATGCACACTGTGGGACAGACGAAGAAATGAGGACATAAGAGCAGAAGCCAAAGTAGCTCCAATTGCAGAAAAGATCAAAGAGAACAGATTACGGTGGTTTGGACACCTGCAGAAAAGCAGAAGACAATCTGGTGAGGAAGATTTGGGACAGACATGAAGAAAGTAAGAGGAAACGAGGACATCCAGCAAAGAGGTGGATGGATTATGTGAAAGATGATCTGCAACAGTCAGGCATGAGTGTTGAAGAAGGCAGGAGTGGCCAGTCAGGCATGAGTGTTGAAGAAGGCAGGCATGCAGCACTGAATCAAGAGAGTTGGTGACAGTTAACACAATACCCCGACCCCATGTAGAAAAAAATGGGAAAAAGGGGGCTGATGATGATGATGATGAGCTTGTATGTTGCATGTACTACATGGTGTATGTGACATGACAATCACCTATTAATACAGATGTATGTATGACTTATAGTGTATATTTTAATGATTACTCATGCTAACTTCTTGTACAAATACATGCAATGTGAAAGTTTCTTCCCTGAATCTCCACTTAAAATGAATTTTGCAAAATTGGACCTTCCTGGAAATCAAATGAAAATAAATAAATAAATAAATAAATAGACAGGCAAATAAATAAATGCCTTTTTAACATTGTGCTGTATTGTGTTTATATAATCATTATAAACAAATCAGTATTAAAATCTCAGTATCTGGGTGCTGCACAACCATTAAGGACTATTTTGCAGCTCTCTACTGAAATGTTGGCATTCATAATGTTGAGTGCCAACAAGGTGAAAATAAAAAGGCCAAAAACTCAGGAAAAGAAAAAAATTCAAAGATCACTCTTCTTCTTCTTCTTCTTCTTCTTCTTCTTCTTCTTCTTCTTCTTCTACTTCCTTTTTTGCAGAGGGCAAGCTCCCAATACTCCAGAACTTACTATTATCAACTCTGAGATCACCATACCTTGGAGAAAAGGGTATATTCTGAGAAAGAGCCATCTTGGACTTAGTATATGTAAGTCAAATTTTCAGCCATTCAGCCTCTGTGTTTTGGGACTCACTTTAGTGTGTCCTGAAATTTCAAATGGTTACCCCCATTTTGCATCTAGACAGCATTAGATGAATTATATCTGTCTGAATCTCAGTCCGGACAAGATGTAAGCTCTATGTTTTAGGGTAGTCCATTCATAAACTGTTCCACAACTCCCTCCTTTATATTTTCTGTTAGGCTAATAGTTGAGAGTTTATGAGTTCTGTACAGAACCTAGGAAGTTATTTAAATAACACACTGAAATTAAAAGAACACACGGCAGTGGTTGTCATGACTTTTTATTTCTGGGTGAGGTGCATCTACTGAATAAACACATGCAATCATCTTGCCTCAGCTGGGTCGCTGGAATGTGTGTCACCATGAATTTCATTATACTTACCTGGCCACATCTATCTACTGCAGAAGAACACCTCTCTGCTGTGGGATATACACTGTCTGCTGTAACTGCTAGGTCATTATTTAGGATCTTGGTATTAGCTTGCTGAGCTCATTACAACAGAGCGCCTGCCTTTCTCAAACAGCTTCTGCTGCCCTACTTTCTGGAATTCATGACATGTTTGACTGGGGAGAGGCTTCTAGTAGTTCACTGATGCATCCTGAGTCTTCAGGTAGATGTTATTTATCTGCCATTCTTCTATCCACTGGAATTCACTGCCTCCTCAAATCAAACATTTGACTTTGAGTCCTGTTTTCTTAGGTCCTTCAGAGCCCACTTATACAATATATATTATGGAACTCTATAACAATCACAGTTTCTTAGCCTGTGCCAGAGGCATAAATGGATAAAGCCCCTAATATGGTCCAGGCAATCTAAGTTTGATTAGCAGTTTGGGTGTTTGACAGCACTAGTGGGAGAGAGGGTTGTACTGTTTTAAGTGTATTTTTGGCCCCTGGGTGTTTTCAAACATTGGACCCCACACAAATGTTTTTTTGGGCCATGCATAAATCCAAATGCATGTGTTCTTTTAGATAACACCTTTTTAATTACTTTAAATTATATTTCTTGCTTAATACATCAGCATTTGTTAGAGTGTGTTTTAAAATTTTAGTTTTGAATGTTTTTTTCCCATTAAGAAGTGAAACAAAATGTTAACCAATAATGACAAAAGTACCCATTTCAGAACATTTCAGCCTTAAAAGGACACTCAAACTGTTGTCGTTATAATCCACTAGTATCCACACTCTTTAATCACAACCACTTTGTTGACAGTGTATGCACTATATGTCTGATGGAGATAACAATTACCACAGTAAAGGTTTCCAATTTGCTTTACAAAAGTACACACGAGTCATGCAAAGACAGACTAATGACTTTTAACTTTATCAGCTCAGTAATGTGTGTAATTTTTGTGTACAGACATCCCTGAAATTCAGCAGTTATAGCTAAATTGTCAACTGTAACCTTCCCAGATATTTACGTCAAAAAGAGTCCACAATAAACCAGAAAATATCACCAACACTAATAAATGTATAGAATCCAGTTTTTTTATTGTAAGCAGTGAATAGACAACAAGCAAGATCATTAGACTGGTTTTGATGCACAATACATATTGTTTAGTAACACAACCTATCCCAGGATCTGACACAATTTAAATATCAAAAATGGCATAAAAATTAATAAAGATTAAAGCCATCTTAAAGGCACACCACCCATAACAAACAGATTCTGAAATCAAAAATATTCAGTAAGATGAGGCTTATTGCCCCCAAATTCAAAATCCTATTTTTTTCTTTATTTACTACAACATTTCTCCAACCTTGAGTTTCAGTAGACACTTTATCAATTTCACTAAATAAAAATTTAACATTTTGATGTTCCAACTGGTGTTTGTAAAGGCTATTATGTTCCCTTTTCCAGTGGATGTCACTAAAATGTTCAGACAGCCAATGTTTAAATAGCCTTGTATGTTTTCCCATGTAAAATGCCTTACATTTGCAGGCTGTTAAATAAACTGCACTCATAGTCTCACATAAAATAAAGGAATTAATCCAATAAACATGGGAAGTGTTCACTGAAGTAAACTTCTTACTTTTCTTTACAAAATTACCAAAGGACCACTGACCACATATTTTGCAACCCTTGATTATATATCTATCTAAGCTGAACTGTATCTTGTCAGGGAAATGTGTCTTCCTATATTCCTCAAATATTGACCAATTGTTTGAGCTCTTCTATAAACAAAATTCCATCTATCTGAAACAATTCTACCAACTTGCTTGTCTGATTTTAAAATATCCCAGTATCTGCTAATGTTTTTACATTTTTGGATGTTGATCACCATAGGTAGTAACCAAGACAAACTTCCACCTATTTTGTTGCTGTTTCTCTATCAACATTTCATCTTTTCTGTCATAGATAAATGAATCCTGTTTATCCATACTTTGTATTGTTCCTTTGCAATATTAATATCCTCCATATGATATTCCTTGCCTAAAACCCATTATTTAAATCTGCATAAAAATTCTTATAATCATTCTATTGAAAACAAATCCACTTTCCCATTATAAACTGAGATTAGGGGATATTGAAGCTAACAAAATTAGAATGTCAACTTTTAGCCATAAGAAGGGAATTTTGACCAAAAGGTTTATGAAAAACAGTAGTACTCAAGGTTCTATTACTAGTAATACTGGGTAAGCAAGTTGATATAACTAAATCATTTTTGAGCTATGATATAGAATCAGAATTCCCTAAACTTAGTAAGGCCTTGCTTACCCCTAGATTTAATAATATCCATGTAGGCACAGTGTAGAGCCTGGATGGAGTGTTACATTGTCCGTGTACACGGTTCCCCCTCGGCAGCACACCATGTATATTAATCATGGTGCGTTGCCAAGGGAGAGCCATGGGACATGGTTACTGAATCACTGTAGAGAGTGAGGTGCAAAATGTGTCTGCAAATGAGTAACCCACTTCCTGCACTGTCCAATGGTATTATAGCAATGTAATTTATTTATTTATTTTTATTTTTTTAAAATGCATGTTTGTGAGGCACGGCGTGGAGCACAGCAGTGTTAAGCGGTGCCAAGACACCTGCCAGACATCTAAAAATATAAACCAAATATTTTTAATTAGTCTGTAAAGGTCAAGTTTAAGTATAGCTAAGTGGGTTTGTTCGGCATGCTGTGGTGCTCAGCACTGCTTAAAGGTAGCTCAGAGGTATATGTAAAGGTATAAAAAAATACAAATGTCCCTGTAACTAAATGGTTAGTGTTACAGTAGTAGGTGCAGGGTTTGAATACATGGAAGAGCAAGTTAGCATTTTTATGCAAAATACAAATTATGGAAATTATTTTTAAATACTGGCCTGCTGCACTCATCTAAGCTCTGCTAAGACCTGCTAAGCCCTGCTAAGCACCACATAAGTACAACGGCTGAAACTGTTTGTGCTGAGCTGCACCACATTTCTAAATATTGCCCAGTGGTGTGTAAGGGCAGGAAAACAGCCTATATTAAGCCCAAATATGATGAAGTTCTGTCTCTGAAGGATACAAAGGCAGGCATTGGAGAGGTTTTGTACTTTCAGGCACAGTTGTGGGGCATTTAGGAGTCTGGGGTCATGGTTGGACTCCTTGTCAAAAACCATGAGGGCAGGTTGATGCAGGGAGGTAACCAGGGCTCAGAGAGAAAGGTGGAGGCCTGAGACCCGCTTGCAATGGACCTCATCAGTGCAACTGGTTTCTCCCACACAGGTGAGCAGTGCCATCATTCCCATGATGACTTGAAAAGATGGAAGGACACCAGGGTCCAAGAATTCTGGGCTGGGAATGTCTCACGTGTATGTAAGTACAATTACCCATGTTTCACCAATATCTAATCTTGATTGTCTGCTAAACCGGTATATATATATATATATATATATATATATATATATATATATATATATATATATATATATATATATAGTGCGCTTCTCTCCCAACAGCTGCAGAGGAGCAGGCTTGCAACATCGAGGTGCATGCCAGGTTGCGCTGTGAGTGTGGTGAGTACAGATGTATTTTCCTACTATAGTCAAATAAGGAAGACAGAGTAAAGCATTAACTTTGATTAGGCATATACAGCAAAGATTGTATTGCAATGAATGTGGATTTACAGCTGTACTGCAAGAAGTTCATACTGCCAACTGTAGTGGCATAAGCAGGCAAGACTAAAGCATTAACCGTAATAAAGTATATGCAATACAAGTTTGTACTGCAATAACTGTGGAATTACGGCTGTGTTGCAACACCTGCATAATGACAACTGTTGTGCAATAAAAACATGAAATTTTACCAGTAACTGATTGAATGTTTCTCTAATAAAGTGTTTGTGAAATGACCGTAGAAGTAGGGCTGTTTTTCAAGATATCAATCATTAAAACTGTTCTGCAATAAAAACACAAATTATTATCACTACATGCATGAAGGTATATCTAATAAAATTTGTTGTGCAATAGGGCTGTTTTGTATGTATTCAATTATTAAAACTGCTCTGCAATGAAAACACAAAATAGTGTCAGTACCTGCATGAAGGTATGTCTAATAAATTCTGTTGTGCAATAGGGCTGCTTTGCATTAAATCAATTATTAAAACTGTTCTGCAATTAAAACACAAAATAGTACCAGTACCTGCATGAAGGCATATCTACTAAAGTCTGTTGTGCAATAAGTGTAGGTTCAGAGTTGTTTTGTAAGAAATTACTTATGACAACTGGTCTGCAATGACACATGGACCAATAGCAATAACACCAAGGTAAATTGTGTACAGCAGGATTGTCTTCTTTTCACCATTGCATGTTAGCTACAAGCATTCAGGCTATGAGGTACGGTGCTGCAGTCAGGTATAACAGTCTACTACCTGTAGACTGCAAATAACCCATAATCTGATATTGTTTGTTGACTTCACAGATATTTCAACACACTAACAATGTATTGTGTACACCTGAATTCTATGTAGCAATGTAGACTTTACCTAGTATCTCTGTCATGCTTGAATGTCATGCATGTGTGTTCAACTGTCACTGCAGTCAAGTATAAAACAGTACTAGTATTAGCAGGTCATATTTTGGTGCTAGGTGAGCTCTAGGCAAATACCAGTCAGTCAGTAATCAGCAGTGACTCAGTAGCTCAGGTTGGTAAATGATGTGTATGAAGTACATTTTTGTCACATACAGACCAGGGTTCGAAACCAGTGCTATGTAGATGTAAATATTACAGTATCAGTCACGTAATGTTTACAGATATTCTCTCCACAGGAACTACAGGTAAATGCATGAGATATCCCATATTATGAGTACATTATTGTGTGTTTACATGTCACAGACTGTTACAATTATTACCAGGAATGTGACAATACAGCACAAAATACAGGAAATAAGTGTAATAATAATAAAATAAAATAGAAATAAAATGTGTAAGCTTTGGTATGGCTGCATGCCTGGAGTGTGTGTTAAAGGTTGTTGCAGTCAATTAATACATTTGATGCAGATGTGCTGTGTAGTCACTGGTATTGGGTTGTATCTCCATGCCTGCCAAGTAAGGCATGGTAGTTGTTTACTGTCTGTACTATACACATACATGTCTCTCAAGTGTTACTCTGTCATGAAATTTAATTACTGTTGCATAATCCCTCTGTCACAGATGTATCATCGACATGATTATGTAAATAGTAAAGTAACACTACATCAGCCCACAGTACACCTTGGTAGTTATATAGGTACACCTGATGTGCAAGTGTTCTGTGCAGTTGTGTACCTGCAGTTGTTACTGCTTACATAATATCCAATTACAGATTGAGAGGTATGTATGTATGTATGTTTATATAGGGCACTTTTACACATAAGTAAAGGACAGACCTGTAGAGTAGATAGCAGTACTGTTGTCAACTATATAGCCTATAATTATATTAATAGACTGTATTTCTCTCTCTTCCCACCCCTTATCTTCAAATATTTATTATTGTTATGCATTGGTTATGGTTTACATTTATTATCTTTGTGTTATTTAAATGCCACAGCTGTTATCTCATTGTGTTAATATCTTGTACTACAGCTGTGCCTGTTTGTTGGATGCTGTTAATATACATGGAACTGTTATGTCATTGTTGTAATGCTGTGGCAAATGTTCATTCCAAATAATATGCATGTTGTGTTGTGTGTTCAATTGTTGTTTTTAAAAATAACTGTTTAACCTCCAGTGTTTCACCTCCATAACCACAGCATGTCAGAGTAGGCCAGTTTCTACTGGTTTCACTCAGTCTATGTCAGCCTGTCCTGCCCCACGGTCCCAGCATCTCTAGACACTCGCCAGTGGTGCCTCCTCTGCTGACCCCAAAAAAAGTGGTGTCTCAAAAGGGAGAGGATGTGCCCCCCAGTAGTGGAGAGGGGCGGGTAGTCGGTAGTCAGGATTATTCCAGCCAGTGTGCAGGATTATTCATAGTGAGGAAACAGGAACATCACCAGATATAGGGGGGCAACAGACTTGCCCAGGGCCGGGGGGTCCTGGTTGCCAGCCTCCAGCTCCAGCACCACCTTGCCTGAGGCAGTGGGAACTCAGTTGTGGGAGCTGGAGCCAGTGTGTACATGCTGCTGCTGGCCATCTGGAAGCACATGCTCCTCCGATTCCAACCAACCTCACATCCAAGGTCCTTTACCCTCCATGTATCACACTGACCTGTCTGTTCTGTCTGTCTGTCTGCAGTCACTGTCACACATGCCAACTGTCTGCCCCCACACCTTATACATTATCACATACATAACACATTCAAAATTCTTTAAAAACCAAATAAAACCTGTTAAACATAAAAACCCATACATATACATCATTTTTATATTCACATGTGTCCACACAAATGTCCTTGTCCATCCAATTTAACAACTACACATTCCTGTCTTCCCTCTCCCTCTTTGTTGTCCTCAGAGTTTCACATTCACACAATCTGTCATTGCACACCAAAAGCTGTGCAAGAACACCAAAAAATAAGTACTATGGTCCCTCACCCCCCTACCCGTCCCTACCATCCTGCCTCACTATTTTTCCCCAACTTTCTCTCATTTCCTCACTGTCCTATCATTTTTTTTTTTTCTTTTTTTTTTTTTTTTTTTTTTTGTATGGGGCACCCACCACACCAACACACCAAACCCACTTAAATTAACAAAAAAAAATAAATGATTATGTATTGTATTTCAGTGTTGACACACATTCAAAACCACTAGACATGTTGTTTTGAACAAGGGTCCCTGTTAACTGCAGCTCATTGCATTAACTCACAAGGCCACACAGATCTTAAGTAAAGCATGTGTTTCTAGCAATACATACTGATTGCCACTGAACAAGAAATCAAAAACCTACCTAAGGTGACAACTACATGGGACAATGATGCAGAATGCAAATACATCAGTAGACACACATAATAAATAATAATGGCAGTACACAATGGCCTGATAGGTGGTAAATGCCTTTCCTTTACCTGTAACATCTTCAACACCTGTTAAGGCACAATGGCAGAGTACATATGTTCAAATGGGGACTGGACTGCAAAACAACTGCCTTGTTAGCCATGCACATACTGATGAATGCAGACAACCTGTGTCACAGCCAGTATGTCAGCACATATATCTGGCAAATACACATGCGGTAGCACTGATTCAGTGGCTCAGTATGTTAAATTCCTTGCATACAGAACATCTAGCCACACATAGTTCTGGGCATTTGAATCCAGTCTGTTGCACTTCAATTACATTGTTGTGAACACAGCAAGTAATGACTGAGTCATGTACCCAAGTCACAGGCCTGCAGTAGAGGACACACTGCACACTTGTAAATAAACATATAAGCATATCTTGCCTACTACTCTACTATTGGCACAGTTGCATAACAGCTGCATCTTAAGCACAAGCCTCAAATGGACTGTAATGAGTTCCTTTACCCTGGCTCTACTGTAATGACAGGGCTAACACAGCTGACACAGTTACATGTACAGCCTGCAGGCCTCCAAAGTGTTCACAGTCCCACCCATTATGTCCTAGGCTGACCATACCTCCCAACCCCCTATAACAAACAATCCGACACAACCACACATAAACCAGGGGGAAAAAGCCAGCCAGAGAGATAGGTATATGTTTCACAGTTTGCCCCTACAAAGATATTAAGTTGATAGAATACTAGCTACTGCATTACCATGCATATTCTCACCAGAATGTTTTTGCTGAGAATGCCCAGATGACCACTGTGTCATGGGCATGGACTAAACATCAATGACAAAAATGGGACATACTTCATACATCTCTACAGTGGACATTATTGTAACCTACCCTCTGATGCTGTAGTCTCACACCCACATATATATATATATAAAAAAATAAGAAAGAAAGGCAGGCTACATTTTATATTTATATTATGCATGGTGTGGTGCCATGTTGTGATGATTTAATAATATTGCATCTGTTTTAGATGCAATTAGCAATTCTGAGCCACAGATTGGTGCACAGGCAATTAGCTGTTAATAAACATTACCTATAAAAGGCAAGCAACTGCTTATGGGGAACAGATCCATATGTGGTTTTACTCACACAGACAGTGTATGTGCATGACATTTGCAGAGGAACACTTCATAAAAAAGGAATACATCACTCTACCAGGTATGTACTATACTTCCCCATAAAACAGGATGCAGATGGGAGGATGGAGGTATGGGGAATAGGGATTAAAAATAGCAGGCTTGTATTAGATCTGTAAGAATGACATGTCAGTGATACTCTGCTGTCCAACATCTACAAGCATCCCTCTCAATTGTCCCTGCTGTGAATCACATCTCTGCTCTCTCCCTGTCCATCCCTCTTACAATGGTTGGCTGTTGTAGTACAGATAGTGGGGTACACATAAGACATAGTGATAGTAAGGGTGTACATTCCTGTAACATCAAACATTGTACTGTAATTCACATCCTCACAGTCTGTCAATGTCACACATAAATAGTACTAACATTGTACAAGTGTTCCTGAATGTCCCTGATGTACTCTGGCTAAGTCCCTGTTTCATGGGCTTTCATCCCTGTCTGATTGAGAGTTATGCCTAACATACCTTTCAACCTCCTACAGTAAGATATCAGGACAGCGACATATTTACTGGAGGGACAAAAGCCCAAACTCAGTAAAAGAGTGTACATATTGGCCATACAAAGTAAAAATATGATTAGAGTAACAGATATTACTGTAGCATAAGTTTTGTCTGAGGGGTCTAATTCTGTGTCAGTTTTCTGACAGTAACCATCAATCAGTGGAGAACCATTTGTCAGACATCAACAAGTTTGTGAAGGACCACATCTATGAGGCAAACATGGTGACATTCTGCAAATATCTGTATAGTTGAGAGGCATGATGCCTACAGGGAACATATACAACAGCAGGTGTGCACTGCTGTCTGTCATTGTGGCATACTGGTGTGGCTGGACTGTCCCCATATAATTGTTGGAATAGCTCACTGCTATTTGTCTGAAAGTGGCAGTATCACATATTAGTGGGGATTTTCCCATAGGGGACACACCACAGTACACTGCAGTGATGGTTGTAGAGACATAGAACAGAATCTGTCACAGCACACAGGGACATTACCCAGTATTGCTACTATCTTGGTGACAGCTAAACATGCAGTGTGTCACCAAACTGTGGGGTATGATGTGTGAGGGAGCAGTGGATAGTGCAGGCTATAATTGGTGTGGAGGGTCTGTACATAGTGGACAGCCATGTATCTGGTCCTGTAATATGTTTCTTCTTGTTGTCTTGCAGGAACAATGTACGAAAGGAGACATCCTCCATTTTCATTTACAGAAAATTATGCTATACTGGGTGCCCTCAGACTCAGCCATCACATCCTACTTTCAAGGGGTCACCACAATCATGAACAGTGGGCAGCATTGTGGGCCAACCTTGTGAGGGCTGTTAATCATATTGGCCAACAGGACAGGACCTATGACCGGTGGCAGCATGATCCCTGGTGACATCAGCTGCCCTTTGATGTGCAACATTGACCATGTCTGTGGCCTGTGACAGAACATCCACTCTCAGCCACAGAGGAATTCCTGGTGAACCTAGGATCAACCAACAGCTCCCAGCCAACCATCACACCATACATCCTGGAGGTGGGTGCCACAGCATCCACATCAGAGGAGCATCCAGGTAAGCTTACTGTGTTCACTAGTGTAATACATTAGCAGTCACAGTGGCAGGCTGTACAGACCAGTACATGGGTGTCAGGTCTGCATTGGGGGGAATGTTTACCCACAGTTGTGCACACATACTCAGAATGTCAGCAATATAGCCAGTATCACATTAGCCACTGTACATGTGGATATACACACATATTACCTTGTAACACTGCAACATTTGCTGTTGCTGACAATACCTTTCCCTCACCTTTTCATAGGTCCATCAGGTGTGGCTGGAGTTCATGGTCCCGTACCTGGTAAGTGTGATACTATTGTTTTCCAGATTAGATATACCCCATGAATGTTAAGGGCTGCCATTTTTCCTTATACCCAACTGTTGTGCTTAGCCAGAGAAGAATAACTGTATGTTCCATTTTGGAGCAGTTAACTACAGTGCATAGCCTAGGAAATGACAGGTGTGTATTTGTACAAACATTAACATGTTTGCACTTATAGTTATGAGCACCTACACAGCCTTGTATACATGAGGCAATTACTCCAAGATGCCCATTCAAACACGATAGGGAGAAGGTACATACCTGAGGCAGTGCTACTACAACTGGTATACCATTGTCAAGATAGGTGTACTGGGTGTTATGTGCAGTTCTGTCACATACACTGTCATATTGCACACCTTACAGCTGCATTGTACTGGCAACATTACCTGGCTGTAGGTGATGTGCATGTTATACAGGGCCTGGGTTGCCTTTGCGTGTTGTTGTGAGTGTGTGTGTGTGTGTGTGTGTGTGTGTGTGTGTGTGTGTGTGTGTGTGTGTGTGTGTGTGTGTGTGTGTGTGTGTGTGTGTGTGTGTGTGTGTGTGTTTTGTGCATGGGTTCAGAGATGAGAAGATGTGGGACATGTAATGCAGTTGTGGCTACTCATCTGTATGAGTTTGTGTATTGCCATACATAGCAGTGCAGGTGGTAATGTACTGCTTTAATCTTGCTTCTCACAGGTGAACAGGAGGGTTGGAGTCTGCCCCCTCACAACCTGATGTCAGTGTCTCATCAGACTCTGATGATGATGGTGGCCATTGTGAGGCATAGGTGGGGTTATCGATGGCTGAATCTGTCCCAGAGGTTGATATCCCTCTTCTGCCCCCATTGTCCCTGTACACAGTCAGTATGCCCACACATACCTAGTCACCAGAGGCACAGATATTGGACAGTCAGAGGGTGGCAACATAGTACTGGACAGTGTGAGAACTATGGCGTCAGTGAGTGCAGACACTGGCCATGGCCAGACAGTTGGTGAGGTCCCACACAGGTAGATTGACAGGGATGCTCAAGAGTGGACTGCTGCCCATCCATCTTCTGTTGCAGGTGACACATTACAAGTCACTCAGTGCATGTTTCAGGCTGTCATAGAGGCACAGGCACAAGCTGAATGCAACACCAGATGTGTGCTTAGGGTTATGGATGCAGCACAGTCTGACATCCATGACTGTCTCCACCACATTGGTGATGCTATGGAATGTTTCACTGATGTAGAGGACAGATGGTGGGCTGAGATAGTGTGTGCCTTTGAGTGCATGTTCTCTGTGCTGGAACATGTGGTTGGGGTTGGGCATCAGACATGTGGATGTTGGGCAGCAACACCATCTGCTGGGAGTCCACATGGCCATGCACACTCACGTGACCCATAGTGGCAGTGCCTTCAGTGTTACAGATGGAAATGTGCTGTGTACAACATAACATGCCAGGACATGGGCACTTGGTCCAGGATTGTCCCATGGGGATTAAGGCCCAGCAGACAGCAGTCACCATCATGTACTAGCACTGAGTTTGACCTTGGCCATGGTGCTGCCCATTCTACAACTGCTGAAGCCAGTTCCCGTGTTCATGACTGGAGATGGTGAACAGTCCACTCTACCATGTATGGTCCACAGCTGTCCACCATACACATGTGTTGGGCTAGCACTGGGCTTGACTGTGTACATGCACACACTCCAACACCACTGCTATATGCAGATCACCTACAGACACACACACAGCACCTCTCCATGGACCATGTTACCAGCACCCCTTCCTGACTCACACACATGCTGTCACCTGTTTGGCACAGCCTAGGCCTTTTTCACCCACCCACCACACCCTATGCATGTGTTGATACCTGTGCCACATCCCTGCCATCCATGTCATCAATGCAGGGACCTGCATGTCTGATGCACAGGGTAACTATATTACTTTACATGTGTTTGTGTGTTTCAATAGTGTTATGCCATGGCAGTTGTTGTGGGCCACGACAGGTACTGTATGCTGGCATGTCTCAGGACTACACATCAAAAAATTTGTAACTCTGTTGCCTGATGGTACACTGGTGGTAGTGTTACAGAATGACAGGTGTGTCATGGAGCTGTGTATGTTTTTGTCCCAGGAGTCTGAGTGGTTCAGCTATGGACACATGACGGCAATACAGAGGTAAAGGATGACAAGGCAGCACAGCAGAGATATGACATCAGCAAGGTATGCCAGAATATGTGCATGGCTCCCTAGGTGCACATGTGTAGAACAGTGTATCACAGACAATGGGGACAGTCATCGTCATCATGCTTTCATACCCTGTGACATGCTCTACTACCCTTGATACATGTCACCTTGGTAGACTGCATGTACAACTGTAGATGGTGGCAGACATCAACTATACTTATGTAGAGGAGGGCAATTTAGGGCCAGCAGCTAGTCAAAGTGCCATAAAATGCATAACTATTGCATGAGTATAGGCCACATGGGCATGTCTCTAGCATTGTCAGAAGGCGTATTTATACACATACAAGTTAGATGCTGTGAGATTAGAATCCCTACCTATCTAGTATTACACACTATAGCTCACAACACTTATTGCATGTGCCATGCTGTTTATGTGATAATACACTGTCAGTCAGTGCTCTTAAGGTGGATGACATCAGCAGGCCTTGTAACAGAGGCCAATCTTGAGGCCAGCAGCTAGTTAGTGACCATAAAATTCATAACCATTGTACAAGCTCATAGGGGCTTGTCTGAAGTTCTGCAAGCAGATATATTTATACACACACAACTTGGATGCAGATATATTTATGCACACACAAGTTCGATGTTGTCAGAGTAGAACCCCTACTTATCTAAGTCATAGACAGTGCAGCTTGCAGCACTTATCATGTGTGCCATGGTGTTTATCTGCTGTTAGGTTGTCAGACAGTGCTCTTAAGGTAGCTGACATCCACAAGCCATGTAGAGGAGGGAATTTAGAGGCCAGCAGCCAGTCACAGGGCCATAAAATGCATACCATTGCACAAAGACAGTCCATGTGGTCATGTCCATAGTGCTGTGAGGGAATGTACTGACACACACACAAAGAGTTGGAGGATGTGAGAATAGATCTCCTACCTATCTACTATTACACACTACAGCTCACAGTACCTATTGCATGCGCCACAGGTTATGTCTGGCATATATGTTGATGCAGGCACAGTACTTGTGAAGTACGCAAAGTGGCTTTGTCTTAGACAGCATGTGTGGCCTGCAGAGTGATACTGCTTGGTACTGTTATTGTATCTAGTGTCCTATAAGTGGGATACCTGGTAACATCCCTGCTATGTGTGTATACTTACCAGTCTGGGCATATGTGTCTGTTTGCAGTTTGATAGGCAGACATGTGGCCAGGGACAATATGGCCTGTCCAAGGAATGCATTGCACCCATTGTACATTAAAACACCTGTGTACCTATGTCTGTCTGCAGGGTGACATCCTGTAGGCTCAGGGGCCTGTGGGTGAGTGGATTATGTACTGTTGTTGCCTTGGTCTGGCATCTGCATTAAGGGGTATGTGGGAACATTCGTACATTCCTGCCCATATCTAAATAATGTGTATAACAGGGCTGTTTCTTTAAATGTAGCTGTGTGTCAATAATGTAACTGTGTTATGTAGAAGTATGTGGGCAGCCTATGCATCTATATACTTCCTGTTATCATATATATATATATATATATATATATATATATATATATATATATATATATATATATATATATATATATATGAACCGCATACTGATAGACACACTAATCAAGTGTGAAGGGGATAGGGAGAGATAGATATGTAGATATAGCTGTATGTTTGTACAGACATATTTCCATATAGCAGGTCTTTGTGCGGTACAAGCAACAGAGTTGGGCTGAAGTTAGCTAAGTGTAGGAGCATGCCCAATGTGATTGTCAGTACTTAAAAGGTGACTCCAGGTCAGAGCTACCTGTATTCCATTCCAACATTATTGTGTGCTGCAGGCCACTGGCTGCTGCACCTGTTACCACAGTACTGCAGTTGCCTGATATTGTCCAAGGCATTTCCTGGCTGTTTGCTGACCTTAATATTTGACTCCAACTTCAGAAATGTAGAGAGCTTCACAGACTGTCCCAACTCTTGCCGCATATTTTTGGCTCGTTTCACATAACATTGTTGTTTTCTGGCACATTACTGGCAAATCAGTCAAGAATTAAGTCAATTAATAATGAAAGATATTTGAGTTTCAAACTCCATGCACAGCAGGTGAGGCATGCGAATACAGGACCTGTTATTCTATCCACATTCTATGTTTGTAGGAGCAAATATTTAAAACCCGTCCCACTTTTACTCACTTTATTTGGCCAGATTTCCTGCTGTAAGAGGTTGAGAGATATGATGTGACTGGGATACATGATTAAACACCACACACACAGGGTGACAGTCTGCATACCTGTCCCTGTACATATTTATGTAGAATGCCCAGCATTCCGCCCCATATCTCTACTGTGTTCTTCATACATTTGTAGTTTCCCGGTGCTATACTGTACATCAGTCACTGACTTGTTGTACCTACTGACACATTTAACTGATGGTCTTTACATCCTGAAGCTACTCTGGCCTGTTGTAGCCTGCTGTTATACTAGCCACCTGCCAGGTTACTCAGGGTGTATAATGTCTGTCTGTAGTTATGGCCCTTTCTGCCCCCACTCACTATTGTTTTGTCCAGCTTTCTTTCAGTAACAGATTGAGGGGTTATGGCAGTTTGCGGGACTACTACCATATGAGTACCTCACATTCAAAAAATGTTGGATGCTGCCAAATTCGAACCATCAGCACCATTAAATATGCTACTATCAATGGCCCACTGAGCCACACCGGCTGCCAGACAGGGAAGTTTCCTCTCACACTAAAAACAAGATAAAGGAATTGTCTGGTGTGCTGGTATATCATTGCAGACTTACTGTTACAGCAGTTGTATGGCAACATGTGTTTGGAGTGGGGGATGACCAGCCTATGCTCTGCTGGCATAGACAATCATGCGACTGTCCTATGACCCCAATGTTTGGCATCTCCCTGGACTATTGTCATTGAGTTTCCCGCCATGTGGCTTAGTGGCTATTATGGAGCAAATACTAGTGAACAGAGCACCTGTTGTCCCAAGTGGCTGTTAGATCTGTACAAGTAGCCCAGTATCCCACTATAGATCTCTTCAAATAGCCCAGTAGTACACTATATATAGCTCACTATATTCACTTGCATACATGCAGCAGATCCTTACATATGCTACCATATTGTAGTACCCTTTACAAGTGGTGTACAGGAGACTAACTTACTTTGCAAATGCAGCATTTGACAGACATGTAGTTCGGGGCTGACTCTGATGCTGGCAGTCCACAGCCAATACATGGCGAGGTACAGGTTGTGTGGCTTGGCTGGCATAATTTTTACTGATATGTATACAAGTAGGAGTATGGTGTTAGCCCCTAGGGCCCTAAGTTGCCTGTGCAAGTGCTATGTGGTGTCTCTTGGCCAAGACCAGGGCATATTGGGCATACCTACATCTGCCTACAGGGACAGCCACAGGGGGGGTTCCTCCTCCAAGTCCCCCTGTGGGTGCAGCTGTGGTGTTCTAGTCACTGGTGGGGAGCTGTGTATCCCTTCCCTTTGCTTATCCTGCTGCAGCTGTTTCTGCAGGATCATATTATGTAGCATGGCACATACTGTGAACATCCGTGCATATTTGGCTAGAGAGTACTGCAAGGCTCCGCCTGATATACTGAGACACTGGAACCGTGACTTCAGCAGCCTAGACATATGCTCTATGATGTTCCTGGTTTGTGTGTGTGCTTCATTGTGACATTCTTTAGTGGGTGTGTGTGCATTTCTGATGGGTGTCATCATCCACGGTTCCAGTGTGTAGCCAGCATCCCCAAGTAAATGGAATCGTGGGATGTCCCCCTTAGCAAACATCTGGTACAGCTGTGATGCATGCCAAATATGGGAGTTGTGATAACTGCCAGGGCTGCCAGCACACACATTCATGATAATGCCCTGGGCATTGCACACAACCTGGCAAGTGATGGAGTGATACCCCTTGTGGTAGATGTAGATTCTACCCTCTTCACCGTGTAGTGTCTTGGCATGTGCATGAGTGCAATCTATGGCACCCAGTACCACAGAGTAGTGTACTACATGGTACAAGAGTTGCATACTGCTGGCCCTCTCCTCAGGGTGTGGGGAAGATAAATGCGCTCACTGGCATGTGGTAGCATGGCATCCAGAAACTGGTGGAGTACTCTGGAAGCAAATGGCTGTGAGATCCCCATCATGTCCCCAGTTGGTCTTTGGAAAGTACCCATAGTTAGTATCCTATGGGCTATGCATACTTTTGTTTACACTGGGATGAATTCCCCTCTGTAGGCTCTGGGTCAGAGTTGAGGGCAGCAGAGCTCACTGAGTTGTTGTAGTATGTCCCTGTCCACCCTGTAGCACTGAACAATCTCCAGCTCAAGTAGTTCCTGGTAAGTTACCTGGGCCTGAACACTCTTCTTCTTATCATTCTAGGCTTATGGTTAGCATCAAGGGCAGCTGCATTGACCTCAGCATCTAGCACTTACATATGTAGCAGACCTGCAGCAGCCCCTGGCATTCTCTAGATTAAAATTCCCAGGCTGCATTCCAAAGGTGCAGAGTACAGGGAATAATTAGATTGCAGGGTGTATGTAGGTTTACTCTGTGTGATTAGGTAGCTATGATGCATTCTACCTGCCAAGTACATCATTAAGGGGTTTAATGACACTAGTTTAATTAAAACAGGGCTCATCAGAAATTAATATATTATTGGCTTTCTCAGCCATTTTTTTGAGACAGCCTTCCTTACTGAGCACTATGGCACACCACACAAACCAAAGACACAAAGATAAACAAAGCTTAGCAGTCAGTAGACACCCCCCCCCCATAGAGGATCATGCTCTGCAGGGCTGAGCACTGTGCAAACATGCTCATACTTGCTGAAACATATGCCCCTAAGGTAAACAAAGCTTAGAAGTCACCAGACACCTCCCCCCTGCTGAGCAGAGTGGTGTGCCACACAATCAGGTGCCGCTGAGCTCCAATGAGCTTACAAGCACTCAGACATACCCCCCTTTGATGTCAGCTATCTCTTCTGCAGACACCAGCATGGTTCTGTGCCTTCACGAATGGGATCTGCAGACACAGATACCCATTTGTGCTATTCAGTAACCCCAGCACATTTGCATACAGATCTGTGCTCAGTACTTGGCAACTACACGGTTTCAGGCCCCGTCTCATTAGCAACCAGAACAGTCCTACATTGTACATACTCCACACAGGGTCCTCTAATGCAATACTGTTACATACTCACAAATTCTGTTTTTTACAATTTTTTTTCCATAACGGCATGTCTGCCACTGTGGCATGCAGCGCAAACATACCCAGGATATTAAAAAAAATATTTTACATTACTTTCCATACAGTTTTGGACACACAGTGGTTACTTTTGCACATATCTGTGTCCTCTGTTCTATTTGTGCCATGGTAACTACACTTTTACAGCCCTTGGTATCATTTTTACATCCTGTACATGGAAATTTTCTGTGTAAATTACAGACACCAACAAGGGGTCTATACAACTGCATCTCTGCTTGCTGGATCACTCTACCTGCCTCATTTGCATGCATTTCACCTGCTTATGAGGGGATTTGCATACCACAGACATTTCTGTGTTCGCACACTCATGCAGGCCCCTCAGGTCCGTTTACTGGATCACACATCTGCTTACTTCCATGTAAGCACTGTGCCACTATGCCTACATGGCAAATAAGTCCATATGGGCTTTATTAAATTCCCCTTAGTCTAATTATGGTAGCTGCCAAAAATACAAATTACTGGAAAACTGAAATCAAAGTCTAAACAAACTGTACTAGAAGTAGTGAATATAGTAAAAGAGAGAAAACAACTGGAAATTAAATCTTTAGAAAGGGGTAGAAGCAAATTATATAGTAGTAAAAATGTGAATTAGGAGAATTGTTTGAACAATACATTCAGAGGAGAAATAAGGTTTAAAAGAATGCAGGATTTGAATGAGCTATGCAATTTTTGACTGACAGTGACTGCATTAACTATAAGTGATGTATCATGCTTGCAACTAAAATTATGTCAATAAGGTTTGTTTTCATTTATATAACTGTACGATTGCCTATGTCACAAGTGTTAATTCAATAAAGATGCTTCTAAAAAATTAAAAAAATAAAGTCCCACCACTACTCTTATTCACAACTTCTTCTTCTTCTTCTTTTGGCTGCTCGTGTTAGGGGTCATCACAGCAGATCAACTGTTTCCATTTCTTCCTGTCCTCTGCATCCTGCTCTGTCACACCAACCACCTGCATGTCCTCTCTCACCACATCCATAAACCTTATCTTAGGCCTTCCTCTTTTCCTGTTACCTGGCAGCTTCATCCTTAGCATCTTTTTCCCAATATACTCTGCATCCCTCCTCAGCACATGTTCAAACCAACATAATCTTGCCTCTCTGGCTTTGTCTCCAAACCTTCCAACCTGGGCTGACCCTCTAATATACTTATTCCTAATCCTGTCCATCCTCATCACACCCAATGCAAATCTTAACATCTTCAACTCTGCCAAGTCAAGCTCTGACTCCTGCCTTTTTGTCAATGCCACTGTCTCCAACCTGTATAACATAGATGGTCTCACTACCCTCTTGTAGACCTTCCTTTTCACTCTTACTGGTACTCGTCTGTCACAAATCACTCCTGACACTCTCCTCCACCCACTCCATCCTGCTTGTACTCTCTTCTTCACCTCTCTTCCACACTCACCATTACTCTGAACTGTTGATCCCAAGTACTTAAACTCATTCACCTTTGCCACCTCTACTCCTTGCATTCTCACCATTCCTCTATCCTCCCTCTCATTCACACACATATATTCTGTCTTAGTCCTGCTGACCTTCATTCCTCTTCTCTCTAGAGCATATCTACACCTCTCCAGGGTCTCCTTCACCTGTTCCCTACTCTCACTACAGATCACAATCTCATCTGCAAACATCATAGCCCACGGGGACTCCTGTCTAATTTCATCTGTCAACCTGTCCATCACCACTGCAAATAAGAAAGGGCTCAGAGCTGATCCTTGATGTAATCCCACCTCCACCTTAAATGCATCCGTCACTCCCACCGCAGACCTCACCGCTGTCACACTACCCTTGTACATATCCTGTACCACTCTTGCATACTTCTCTGACACTCCCGACTTCCTCATACAATACCACAACTCTCTAGGCACCCTGTCATATGCTTTCTCTAAATCCACAAAGACACAATGCAACTCATTCTGACCTTCTCTGTACTTCTCCATCAACACTCTCAGAGCAAACATCGCATCTGTAGTGCTCTTTCCTGGCATGAAATCATACTGCTGATCACTAATCATCACCTCCCTTCCTAACCTAGCTTCCACTACTCTTTCCCATAACTTCATGCTGTGACTGATCAGTTTAATCCCTCTGTAGTTACTACAGCTCTGCACATCACCCTTATTCTTAAAAATCGGTACCAAAACACTTTTTCTCCATTCCTCAGGCATCCTCTCACTTTCCAAGATTTCATTAAACAATCTAGTTACAAACTCCACTACCATTTCAGCTAAACACCTCCATGCTTCCACAGGTATGTCATCTGGACCAACAACCTTTCTGTTCTTCATCCTCTTCATAGCTATCCTTACTTCCTCCTTGCTAATCCACTGCACATCATGATTCACTATCCGCACATCATCCAACCTTCTCTCCCTCTCATTCTCTTCATTCATCAACCCCTCAAAGTACTCTTTCCATCTGCTCAACACACTCTCCTCGCTTGTGAGTACGTTTCCCTCATTATCCTTTATCACCCTTACCTGCTGCACATCTTTACTAGCTCGGTCCCTGTGTCTAGCCAATCAGTACAGGTCCTTTTCTCCCTCCTTAGTGTCCAACCTTTTATACAACTCTTCATATGCCTTATCCTTAGCCTTCGCCACCTCTCTCTTTACCATGTACCTCATCTCCTTATACTCTTGTCTACTTTCTTCATCTCTTTGACAATCCCACTTCTTCACCAACCTCTTTCTCTGTATACTCTCCTGCACTTCTTCATTCCACCACCAGGTCTCCTTGTCCTCCTTCCTCTTTCCAGATGTCACACCAAGCACCCTTCTAGCCATCTCTCTTACTAGCTCTGCTGTAGTTACCCAGCTATTCGGTAACTCTTCACTGCCACCCAGTGCCTGTCTTAACTCTTCCCTGAACATCACCTCACAATTACCCTTTTTCAATTTCCACCATTTGATCCTTGGTGCTGCTCTCACACTCATCCTCCTCTTCTTGATCACCAATGTAATCCTACAAACCACCATCCTATGCTGCCTAACTACACTTTCCCCTGCCACCACTTTACAGTCTCCAATCTCCTTCAGATTGGCCCTTCTACATATGATATAATCCACCTGTGTGCATCTTCCTCCACTCTTGTATGTCACCCTACGCTCCTCCCTCTTGTTAAATTATGTATTCATCACAGCCATGTCCATCCTTTTCGCAAAATCCACTACCATCTGACCTTCTGCATTCCTTTGCTTAACACCATACCTACCCATCACTTCCTGATCCCATCTGTTCCCTTCACCAACATGCTCATTGAAATCTGCTCCAATCACCAGTCTCTCACCATTGGGTACAGTCATCACCACTTCATCCAACTCACTCCAACATTTTTCTTTCTTATCCATCGCACACCCAACTTGTGGAGCATATGCACTAACAACATTCATCATTACACCATCAATTTCCAGCTTCATAAACATCACTCTATCTGACACTCTTTGCACCTCCAAAACACTCTTAGCATACTGTTCCTTCAGGATAATGCCTATGCCATTTCTCCTCCCATCCACACCATGATAAAACAATTTCAAACTGCCTCCGATACACCTAGCTTTGCTCCCCTTCCATCTGGTCTCTTGCGCACACAATATACCAACCATCCTTCGGTTCATCATATCAGCTAGCTCCCTCCCTATACCAGTCATACTGTCAACATTCAAAGTTCCGACCCTCACTATCACAGTCATAGCCTTTACCTGCCTTCGGGCATGCCTTCTGCCTGTTCTCCTCCTTATTCACAACAACATCCAAAAATAGAATTCTGTTCTGATTACAGTCAGCATTACATTTATGCTCCATTTATTTTGGTTAAGATATTCTACAAATTCTATCACGTCAATGGTATTCAAATTCTATATCAACCAATAATCATCAAAAAATCTTCTTCACATATCCATTGAGGATAACTACATGTTATGCATTGCATCATATATTATTTGTTCCTCTATACACCTCATAAATAAATATGCATAATTGGGGCAAAATATGCACCTATAATTGTTCTCTTCAACTGCAGATAAGTAGTGTTATACTAGAACATATTTTTGGTTAACACCTGCTCTGTCTTTAGCACCAAAAATAGTTAAACCCTGGTAGATAAAGGAGAGCCCTGTTTAACCAAAATTCCTACAGGTTCTGCAGTGCCCCCCCATGGTAGGGAGGTATATAATAATTTTACATCCAAAGTACACAGCAACCATTGTGTTTCACAGTGAACATAATTAATAGTATGAAGGAATGCAGAAGTATCCTTCAACCTAGATTTAACAAAGGGCGGCAACGGTTTTAAATAAAATGTTAAAAAACAATAAAGATTCCATAAAAGTTCCTGGCATTACAGAACAACCAGTCTGGCTTTTACCATCTTTATCAACCTTAGTAAGAAAATAAATGTATTGATTGTCTGGTTCTTTAACTTTCAATTCCCTCGACATGCTCTTAGAAATAATGCCTTCATCATATGCTTGTTCTAAAAATAAATCAATTTCCTTCTTAAAACTTTCTGTAGAGTCATATGGTACTTTAAAACCTGGCATCATTCAATTGCCTATTTGCTTCATCCTGATAGTATCTGGAGTATAGGGCCACCACCCCACCCCCTTCAACTTGAGATATCACAATATTTTCATTTTTGTGGAGAGAATTCACAACTTTAAATTCATTAAACATAGTGTTCCTGTCTTTCACATACATATCAGCACTACATAATGTTTAAATACTGCCTTCTCAAATGTGTCAAAAAAGAAATAATAATAGAAATAATAATGAACCAAGTAACATTCTTCAAATGGACAGTAGCCATAGTAAAAATATTCCCACCTAATCCACACACAGATGTGTACTAGTCCTGCAAAACCAGATTAAGGTCAGTTAAAAATTATGAGTATAAAGTACTTTTATCCACAGATAGCCCCCACTCCACAGATATTTATAGCACTTTGTTAACTGCATACACCCCTTACTGTTATGAAGAAATAAATGTACTTTATTGGTAGCTGCGGATGAATGACATGAAACTGTATTAAAATCGCTACCATCACGCCATAAAACCAAGCCATGTATAAATCAGTTTAAATAGAAGAGCATTAACTAAATGATAACATATGCTAAGTCAATATGCATAATCTCTGCAGAAGTAAAAGTCATCTGAATATTTCCACATTAAAGAGCTATTATGCAGATGTTGTTGTGGCAAACAACTTTGCATTTCAGTGTTTCATTTGCAAATACAGAGCCTACTGTCCTTGAAGAATAGTTTGCCTATGTTGTATAAAAAAATGATGTGCTGATGATATTGCCAATAGAATTCCTATCTAGATCAGATATAATAGAAAATGGCTAGAAAAAAACATAGGTTCATAGCTAAAGGAGCCTAGCCCAAAGTCCCAATTTTCCCAAAGCACTGCCTAGTTAAGTGACTTGCTTGACGTCACAAAATAGGTGAGTAAAAGTAGAAGGAGTCAAACTCTGTACCATTGGCACAGGAAGCAGTTTATTAATAAGTCAGAGCTTTAGCCTTGTGTATGAGTTGTCAGACAGAGCAATATTTTTTTTAACTAAATGCAGAAATTATTTGCGATCTGATCTTGTATAAAAGAGTGTACCACAGTAAAATGCAATGACTGCATAATAGATTCTGCAGATCAGACAATTCTGATCATCACTCAAAAAATAATGCAGATTATATAACTGATAAATGTCAACTTCTTCACATTTGCTTAAGTCTTTAAAGAAGGTACTGCAAAAATATACCAAAAACTCAACATGCTTAAACTTTTCTACACAATCCAGAGCCTGTTAATGAATTAATTGACTTTTCAGTTCAATGAATAAAGCAAAACAAAGACAATATAGATGCTGCAGCACCTTTTGTTCGACAACACACAAGTCATACAAAACTCTCAACTATTACTACATATATTGTACTGTTTTTTGGAGGTATACATGCTTGCAGGACATCTACAGCTAATTTTTAACATTCTAAGCCTTCTATCTCATCAATAATAGCTATCCCTTCTGAAATCACTCAGTACAAGTTTAACCTGCCTGAACGGCTGATAATGCTGAATGTTTGCAGCATATTTATTTATTTATTATTTATTTATTTATTTCCAGTTTGATGACTGGGCTCAAGGACCCCATTTTCAGTAGAGGCCTAGGGAGAAAAGCTCCAATATGCCTCCAGAGTTAACAGAGTTAGAATAGAGTCATATAGGGCTGTATGCAAAGTAATGAACCAGACTCCCACCAGTTTTATCAATATCCCATTACTTGTCTATCTCCCACCAATTGCCATAAAGGCACTGTTTGAACATGGCAGAGTGCATGCTATATTCCTTTTTTTTTTTTACTTTTACAATTGTCATAGAGATTTGGATTTCATTTAAAGCTTTTATTTCAAATTTTATGGCAAGAACATTCACAGCCATTTTTTAACAAAATAAAACACTCTCACACTGAAAACAAATAGCATGAGAGACAGTAAACTTATTTTACTTTAAAACTCATATTTAGTAAAAATGCATCTGGAATTCATAATCAAATAGCATATAGTGAAGCACTAATTACTGGTGATGTGAAGGGTGCTGTACTTCAAAAGACAAATGGATAACATATTTGCTAAACACCTGGTGCTGCCCACTGGGCACAAGTTTCATTTTTATAAGCCTCATAATAACATCGGCATGCAGGAATGAGATCAGGGCCATAAAGAATTCTTAGTTCTCAAGCCAGCATATATGATGTTCCTGGCCATCCTGAAAAAGAGTTGTGTGATTGACATGCCAATTGGCTGTGATTTACCCATTTCCTCAATGTAGTATGATCTCAGAGCTGGTATATTTATTTTGCAGGGGGTGTGGGGGGCACAGCCATCTGGGCATATTGCAGGGAGCTAAAAACGTAAATATAGTTTCCTGTCACAGCATATTTAACATTCGCAGTGCTGGCCAACTAAAACAATTTGATGAATTTCAATTTGATGTTTAGGTCATTCGGTGAATAGGGACTTAGACAATTAGGGTTCAATGATTAGTTATTCGATAAAATAAAGTTTGACAAAGTGGTATAGACCCAGGCAATGATATTCCTAGATCTAAATACAATTCCTTTGTTTATAAGCTGTGCAATATAGAACAAATTTCTTACAACAATGGACACATTGGTCAAAAGTTAGGTCCCTGACCACATACGTTCCCAAATTCCAAACAATTGGCTCAACTCTTAGGGGCATATTTTCTATGGGGTATTTCCTTTGGGTAGGTGGCATTTAATTTCAGTCCATGATTCTGGCGCCAGTTAGTTTTGGACAAACCTTCCTGCAGGAGGGCAAAGTCATTTAGGGATTTAATGATTGTTCCTAGCTTGCAGACATCTGCAAACGTAATCAGTCACAGCCCTTTGGTATTGTCTTTTTGCTTCAGAAAAGTAGATGCCAAACACGGGAGGTCCCAGCATAGAATCCTGGGAGACACTACTGGTGACTGGTCTCTTTGTGGAGGTAATTCTCCCTATTTTTATTATCTGCATCCTATCTGTGAGCCAGGTTGCAATCCAGCAGGTGATTTAGGATTTTATTTCCAGTTTATTTAGCTTTTCTATTATGACAGAGTGAGTAATTGTGTGAAAAGCTTTGGCCATGCTGAGGTATGCAATGCATACTGTTTTGCCTTCATCCATTGCTTTCATGACCATTTCAAAAACATTCACCAGGTTGAATAAGTACAACCTGGCCTTGACAAATCCAAACTGATACAGTTCCAGTGTTTTGAGATTCACTATGCCCTGATTGATTAGTTCCATAATAATAAGTCTTTCCATGGCTTTACATATTAGGTTGATTAGACTTACGAGTCTGTAATTGCCTGGGCCTGTCTAGGTTCCTCACTTATACAGGGGAATGACTGTAGCTGGTCTTCATTTGCTTAGTACAAAACCTGTATAAAGGCTGAGATTGAACAATCAAAATTAATTAATTGCTCATATATATGTTTTTGTACACAATTTAATTATATATATAATATTTATAATTTTATATTAACATAAAGGTAGGAGTTCAAATGATATATAGTATTGTATTTTTAGGTTGGTTGTATGAATGAATTTAGTATGCTGAGTTAAATGGAGCAATAATATGGAGCAATATATATTATATATGTGTTTTGTACAACAATTTAATTATATGTATAATTTTATATATTTTATTAACATAAAGGTAGGAGTTCAAATGATATATAGTATTGTATTTTTAGGGTTAGGTTATGAATGAATTAGTATGCTGGAGTTAAATGGAGCAATATATGGGAGTATTAATTAATCAATTATACATGGGTGAGTATAAATTAAGTGGATTGAACAATGCCTTTAGGTGTGCGGCTATTTAAGATGTAGCTAGGGATATTGTAATTATGCAGCACTTTTAGCTTTTGATAGCACTTCTAGGATTTGGTCTTTTGTGATATTTGGAAATTAGCTAATTTCAGGAATATCTGTTTGCCATATTTATTTGTCCATCATAGTCAACATTTGTTGCTGTTTTATAACAGTTCTGACATTACCAATATTTTTATGATTTTTTTACATTGCATTTAATATTTTAGTTTTTTTCTTAAATGTACCAGTACTTGATATTGCTCCAAGTAGATCCTAACTTTTTGTTTTATTCAGATTAACTGTTCAGCCCATATTCTCATTAATTGATTATATCATCTTTAGAAAACATTTTTATTTGAAGATTGTGAAATGTCAGCATTGTTATAGTCATTTTTCATTGACCGATTGTTTCTGTCCATCTCCTCAGACCTATCTCTTTCAGCTTATTTTACCATTTGCTCATTCTCCTTTTCAGTTAATTGTATCTCCTTAGTTAAGTATATGCTGTTACACTGTGAATGCAGTTTTATGAATGAATAGTTTCATTCAAATTGCTCAGTCAGTGACAGTAGTACCTTATCCTTATTTATGAATGTCACATGGTCTCAACAGCTATCTGGTTGCTCAAATGCATACAGTAGGAAATACATATTTATTTAAGGTAAATATATAAACTGTTGGTTGGGTAACTTGTAGCTGATGCAGCCCTCCACCTTCTGGCCAGACACACTTGTATTCTTGTTCTACTAAAAGGTTAAAATTATTATTTGATATCGTTATATATCTGATATTATTTAATATCATATTTAATATTCTGTGTTCTGTTTGCCTTCAGTATCATTAGAGCATTTAATTTAATTTAACTGATTCATCAGTTAAGTAAATCTATTGACACATTTTCAGTTCCTGGGACAGTCTGGTAATAATGCCAGTGACATTCAGGTGCAAATATTTTCACACTAGCTTTAGAAGACTGCTTGTGCTGATAGAACTATTGTTTATTTGTATATTTTTTGATGTCATTATATGATATAGAAAAGATAACTAATTTATTTTTTATTTAGAATGCAATACTAATGGTTAGTTTTGCTTCATTTTTGCATCAGCTTTCTACTGCCAAGAACATGGTTACCTATCATTGTTTTTGACGGTTTTACATATTTTCTTAGGGTTAAAGTGTATAAAGAATGGTTGAAAAATTTACTATGCCTACTTGTTAGTTGTAATGTAACAATTTAATGACTGATACATGAGTCTAATAGAATAATGCCAAATGCAAACATTCTTCATTCATATTACCTGTCACAAATTTTTAACATATAACTTTTTGAAATTATCTTTGGTTTGGATATAGGCACTACTGGTGGCTTTGTATTTGACATAATGGCCCTGTTAGCTATAGTATGGTAGAGTTTGAATTTTAATTCATGAAATTAATTATAAATGTCAGTATGAGGTTTAATATATGATATAAATCAGATACCTGCTTTCTTGCACATCTGTTTGGAAATTATAGCCACCTTCTTTGTGTGTGTGTGTGTGTGTGTGTGTAACTCAAAATACTGTGCCCTTTCTCCACTGTTGTGCGATCTTGGAGCTGGTACATATAATTAGCAGGGGGTGTAGGGGGCACAGCCCACTCAAATGAGGGGTGCAGGAAGGCTTGCCCCCTACATTAAAAATGTTTTCAGTATTTTGGTTTTTCAGTCCTCTGAAGTAGACTCATATATATATATATATATATATATATATATATATATATATATATATATATATATATATAGTCTACTTCATTTAATTGAAAACTCATTTCACTGAAACTCATTTCATTGAAAACTTATTTCACTGAAACGCAGCTGCCTAAGCACAATTCACTGAAAGCTCACTTCAATGAAAACTCATTTGACTGAAACTCATTTTGCTGAAAGGTATATGCCCTGTTCCCCACTATAATGTGATCCTAGAGTTAGTATATATAGTAAGGGGGGATGGGGGGGCATAGGCCCCCACCTATTTTAAAAACTGCAAGCCATAGACATGGATACTTACAAGTCGAATGACTAACTCTTTCCAAAAGACAATATATACCCACACTATATGGGGGATACTCCCCCCACACCCCCAATGTGGTGCCTGCTCCCCCTTACTATATATACTAACTCCAGGATGGCATTACAGTGGGGAACAGGGCATATACCTTTCAGCGAAGTGAGCTTTCAGTGAATTGTGCTAGGCAGCTGAGTTTCAGTGAAATGAGTTTTCAACGAAATGAGTTTCAGTGAAATGAGTTTTCAATGAAATGAAGTAGACCCATATATATATAGATATATATATATATATATATATATATATATATATATACACACACACACACACACACACACACACACACATATATATATATATATATATATATATATATATATATATATATATTTACTTTTAATACTTGAAATACTGAAATATTGAATTTCAGTATCTCAAGACCACAGGAATGAAACTCTAAAAGCATGAAAAATCAAAAAGCCGAAATGCAAAACAGCAAAAATAAACACAAAAACACCCAACCCTCCACTGACATAAACAGACATAATAAAAAAATGCATAACACTGTTTTGTGTTTATGTAGGGGGCAAGCCCCCTGCCCCCCCAAAGGGATGCTGTGCCTCCACACCCCCGCTACTTATATATACCAACTCTGAGGTTGCACTAACACAAAAACGGCAACAAACCTACCTCTACGAGCCCTACAATCCAATCACAGGATAATATTAATAAATCAATAAAATAAATTGCTATTAATAAAATTAATAAGCAGATAAAAAAAAACAATAGTAATAAAGTTCCAGGGCATGAGGGCATTATTTAAAAAATATATAAACTTTTACCTCAACATATGTTGCTACTGTTTAGGAAAGTTTATATTCAAATTCAGAATAAATATGAAATCTCCCAATCCTGGAACAGCACTAAAACTTAATCAAAATAAAGACCCTGTGCGATGAACAACATGTTGATTATAAATTGTTTATGTCTATTTTAACATATAGGTTAGACATTTTTGCCAATAATTTGCTACATAATGATCAGGCAGGCTTTATTGTACACATGAAGACACATGATAATATGATGGCATTAATATATGTTATAGATTACGCTAACATTAATAAAAGTAAATTGTTATTAGCTTAGATTTGGAAAGGGCATTTGACACTATAAATTGGAGATATCATTTTAAATACCTAGATTTCTATGGTTTTCTTAATGGATTTATTATTATTTTTTTTTTGTTAATGAATATTTATAGGAGTTCTAATGCATATATTAAAATAGGTGCTTTTCTTTCACTTGGAAAAGATATCAGTAAGGGTACTAAACCATGATGTCCTCCTTCCCCATTTTTATTTAATCTCAGCACTGAGCCTTTCACTGCATATATAAGAAATAGTATAAATACTGAGAGTTCTAAAGTCAGCAATACTTGTTCTTCCAAAATACATTCATCTGCTGTTTGTATTGTATTAACAATTGGTGATTTAAATAATTCATTAGAAGAAATGTTATACTCTATTATTTTTGAAGATATTTCAAAAATGAAATTTAATAAAAGCAACAAGATTTTCTAGAAAATCAAAATAAAATTAGTTTGAATGCAAACATTAATTCTGAATTAATTAAAGATGAAATTAAATATTTAGGAATATATAGTTTTGATAATTTAAACCGAATTATAAATTAAAATCATAATACAATTAAAGATGTAGAAATTTTGATTAATAATTTGAACTATTTTTTTTCTCATTTCAAGGTAGACCTCTTCTCATCCCTCAGTTAGCACCTCTTCATCATCTTACTTGCACACAAAAACTCAACCTACCAGGAAAATGAGGAAGCTACACACAGTAATGCAGTAAGGGCATTGCTGATATCTCAGAAAAAATGGACAGTGACAAAGTGGGGGGGGGGGGGCAAAAGACATGAAGATACCTAGGTGCAGAATGATCAGGAATGACAGAAAAAGGACAGATATTGGTGAAGTAGGACTTTATATAGAGTAGGGCATCAGATGTGAGGGCAAAGAAGAGGGGGAATGACAAATGAATGGGATAAGAAACAGCCATTGTCAGAACCTAGATTAAGTAGCCTGAGAGTTAATGTTGAGGAAGGGATGAGAGCTTGTGGTTGAAACTGAAACATGAAAGTAGGAGATGAGAGACTGCAGGAAAAGATATAGATGTGGGCTAAGAGGATAATATTTTTAAGGCATATAAATCTGCCAGAACAGACCAGGAAATTCTAAACTCCAGGGCAGGGATTTGAGTGAGGCTTTGCAGACTATAACCTACTGGTGGAGGATAATACTAGAAAGGGGACAATTCTGCATGTGGTCTTAAATGTCCAGGTTAAAGTAATATTAGCCCAGTGCAATCATACTGATGTGTGGTTTAGAGTAGAGGAAGGGAAAAATGTAAAGTCAGAAGTTACAGTGTGGGACTTTAGCAGACTAGATTATGGTGTACTGGAAAAGAGGATCAGCAATGAATTAGACAACTCAAATTAGATTAAACTAAAGGAGTAAACAAGGTATAAGAGCAGATTAGAGAGGAAATATTCTGAATTATGGACATGTAGTTTAAGAAGAGGTGAAAGAAATAGAAGGATGATATGACAACACAGGAAAGTAAGGCTAGAAATTGGGGAAAGAGATAAGGCATATAACAGGTGGAAGGATGGAGCAGGGAAGTGAAAAAGATGCAGTAAGGCTAGCAGTAAGGTAACAAAGTTGTGATGTGATGTTGAAAAATCAAGAAATGAAAAATAAAGCCAAGAAATACAGCCTGAATGAAAGGCGAGAAAGGCAGCTTAGCAGCAAATAAAATCCAAATTTTAATGTTCCTCCAGTTCTAAAATAACAATAAAAGATAAACACTTTCATCCTGGTACCCCCAGGACTTTATCAGATGATTTCTAATCAACACAAGATTTATTTTTAAATTTCCCACTTTTGATCACAAGAATCAATTATACATCTTCACCCAACACTTAAAGAAATATAAGCCCAAGACGCTTGCAATAAGCTTCACGCCTCTCCTGAAATACTGTCATAATTAATCATAAGCTTTACATCAAAATAAAATATATATCTATATCTTTATATATATATATATATATATATATATATATATATATATATATATATATAAATAAGTATGAATCATTAGGTTACAAATGTAATATATTATACACTTGTGATGCCTAGCTGAACCAAGCAATAAAAGCAGAAACCCTTTTAAAGTAAAACATGTCATATAAAAATAGAAATAAGTTAATACCAGAATATATATAAAAAATGGTGGTATGATGCTCAAAACAAACAGCAACCAAATAAGCATATAGTATCGTAACTGCCAAGCAACCGGACCACCACAACCTTAAAAACAAAAACTTTTATTAGTACAAAAATTAAGCACTTTCATCCAATGGAATGTGGACTTCATCAGAATCTGATTCAACTACAAATAAGACATTTATATAAAAAACAAAAGTCAATTGCATACTCATTATCCAATTAAATAGTTAAAAGAGTAATCAAAAGGTATATTTGTTTTAAAGGGACCACACCTAATTAGATTAAATCAATAGTGTACAAAGCTTAAAATACAAAGTCCGTAATATTGATCAAACCTATTAAAACTGCCACACTTAAAAAATGCTTGTTTTAACAAAATTCCAAAACCAACATGCTTATCTTAAAAATAAACTATATTGTCCGAGGTTGTACTTCAAAGGAGAAAACAGAAAACGCCGCTGTCAAGTGGCAGTAGATAACAAAAATGCTCTAGTATAGTGTTGGCTGCTGCCACTGCTTGTTCTTGATGCTCCTATTAACCTGGTCTAGGCACAGACAGCAAGCCTATATGTTTTCCACCTCTTGTATGCTTTATCTTTTGTCAGTGAAAATCAGTTTAGCAGTTCTTTTTTTATCTACTGCAGTGTAATAGATTTGCTGTCACTTCACTGACAGACTCCCTAAACACCAATGGAAAGAATTACCAGAATGAATGGTGCAGAGGAAATCCATAAAGGCACTCAGAAAGACATGGAACATGTGAAGCAACAGTAAGTGGGAAGGTAGGGAAGGAGGGGAGGAAGAATATTAAATGGGCCTTAATAGCAGTCTACACAGGATTATTGTCTTTTCTTAGTGTCAAGCAAATATAATGTAATAGAACTATAGCCCCATCTGGATAAATGTAGCGGCAGAAAAATTTTTGAAGAAAATCATGAGGAATGGGATGTTTCCATTCCAACAGCCAAAAGAATGGGAGGGTGAGAGACAAAAGCCCAAATAGGGGAAGCATTTAAATATTACTCCCCCAAACCTAGAAAGTTGATAGAATAACCTATTTTCAGTGTTATGTACTTCCGAAGGAAAAGTCTGAAATTGTATGTTATTGTTTAGTGACGTCAGTCTGCAAGGATTTGCCAGAAAACAACATTCTAAGAACAGGCTGAACTAGGCAAAATAATGTGGACAAAGCAGTAATTAATAGGGGGGGGGCAAATACTCAAAATATAGGAACACTTAAATATTACTCTTACAAACTTAGGTTACTAGAATAACAGGTTTTGCATTAGCATGATATTTCTGAAGGGTATGAAGTCTGAAACTCAGTTGTCTGTCATTTACTGACTTCAACCCTCAATGATTTACTGGTGATAAGCCCAAAGACCAGAATTTATGAGAAACAGACCAACACTTAAGGCAAAATCTGGACATTCTGTCCAAATCTGTACCGTTGAGATATGATTACATATGTAACCAGTGAGCAATAAACCACTCTTTCTCTAAATATTTCAAAGTAAATCTCATCCATGCTTTCCAACTACCCCCCAACTGACACCAACTCAAATGTCATACATCCTGCAGCCTATGAAGTGTATGAATACGACTTAATTACTTGTATTTGGTTTCTGGGGTAGCACACTAATCTCCATAGATTTTTTTTTGAGACAGCCGAGTAGCATAAAATTAAAATGCAGGGCCAAGCGATAAGCTTGATAATGTAGATATTCAACATCACATTTTTTCTCCAGTTAAGCTTTTTTTTTTTTTTTTTGATAGAAAATTATTTGCTATACCATTACATGCTTGGCTGAATCCCTTGCTTTTTCTAGCCGAATATATCTTAGTGACCTTAATTTCATAACAAGGTAATATCTGTAGGTAAGTAGCAGCATTTCCCTTTGAGCTGCCATGCTCCTAACATTGAAAAGAGCCTCTCTTCACATCTGACATCCAGGTAATGTATGCAAATTACATTGTCAATCTTTCTGCTGAAAGATCTGGACAGTTGAGAGCTAAACTGTCATCGCCATCCCTCACAGCCATTAAGGCCACACCATGCATGTGCGACTGACAGGAATTATTCCGAGTCAGATCACAACCTGTGAAATGGGCGCAGTCTCTCAACCTTCCCCCAACCAATCACAACAATGGCAACTCCACTCCTACTGAAACACCATACTGAGCAAGCAAGCAAATACAACTCAACCAAACAGAAAGCGAGGCCAGGCCAGGGACTCCACCGGGACAACCAAAACACTCCCCCCACAAACTCAAAAACTACCAGCCACAGCAGCATAAATGCCAAAACTCCTGCACGGCTGAACATGCACCAACCACAACCTCATAAGAACAGACCAAGACATGAGACTCACCCATTCCAAATTCCAAGTCTTCACCTGTCCCCATGGCAGCACCCAAGATTCTAACAATCCCACTCTGGCAACGGCAAACTCAAACTGCCATTTTTACCATGCCAAAATCTGACCCTGTGCCATGCCTCTCAACCTCTGAGATCAAGAAATCTGTACCAGAGTGGTACCAAAGCAATACATGCTCAGTTGAAGAAAGTTATAGGCTGCACAAACAACACAGTAGTAAATGTACAATAAAGCAAAATTACCTACACAGAAATGTTATCAGAAAATGAATGAGCAAACGATACTTACTATTCACAGAAACTGCTCTTATTAAAATTCTAACCCTCCAAATTACTGAATGTCTAAGAGGGATTCAAAGTCCTTAATTATTTCATATGACTAGATGATGGCTTTTTCCAACTGAGCTGTTATATGACCCTAATAATACCCACTAAAGAAAGAACTACAAGTGACTCCACATGTGCATAAAAAACAGATATTACTCGCAGGCCCCGACATCAACTCCGAGCAGCTGCATCACCTCTCAACAATGTGATCTCGACAGCAAAAGTCAGTGTTAGATCTTAAACATCCTACATCCATGTATGGCTCGGACCTTAGAAGGAGCCAGAAAGGGCCAGTAATCTAAAAGGCAAGAGTGGAGGACGGCCCACAAAAAAGTGCCCTGCCCAACACAAAAGTGGGATCCCAACAAACAGATTGCCTACTCCCCATCTCTTTCAGCTGCATCAGTGGAACCACCACACTGACCAGCATTACAAACTTCACTCCGTGTGAACCCTCCAAATCACCTTCAGCACAACAGCATGTCAGACTCCCCAAACATGATCAAACAGGAAGCATAATGTAATGCACCTACTCCCCATCCAAAACCATCTTTAAGGGATGACCACCTGGCAACAAATCCAGCCGCTGGCTTAAAACCACATCACCAGGCCCCACTGCCATCGTGTAAAAACACCACATGGTGAGGCACACTAACTGAGCAACTAAAACATCTGCAGTTAACTCCTGCACCACTTCTGTGACTGAACTACTCCCTCATAAAAAAAAGTTATTGCAACACAATCAAATTCACAGACAGTGTTCCTGTACCCTGTCTCACTAGCAGCTTTTAGGTGATCCCCACCATTTCACTCCTTAAAGTCACCAATGAGATTCCAAACATGCACTACAAACTGCTGGAGCATCGAAACCCGCATTACCATGAATCTCTTACATGACACCACTGCAAGGCCAAATTGGCCTCATTTTTTTTTTTTTTAATTTAATGCAATGTGCCGGAAACCACCACGCCATGCAAACAGACTAAAAGAATGAGGCAACATGCAGAACAAAGTAAAATTCTGGACTTTCAGTGAAAACATGTACATTTGAGAGTTATGCTCTGGCCCAAGCTCCATCAACTACTATTAAACCAAGGCCTACCTGCCACCAGTGTACTTACAGGTCATCTCAGACGTAAGCCTGCTATCTAGCATGTGCATGCCAAAAATGTGATTCCTATACCAGTTACACTAGCCTAAGACCCTTTAAGCAACTCCATACCCTTACCTCATTTCCTCCCAATCATCCCTCATTTCCATTTAATCCTATCCTACCCCATCCTCTTAATTCCTGCTACTATATTTATCTAGCCCCACTTGAAGATGTCCCAGTACAAATTGGTCTGTTACCAAGCCTCATTTCTTCTTGTTTATACATGACAAAGTGGAGAATACAGCAGTACTGTCAGTTACCACGCATAACTACATATCATATTCAATAACTGCAGTCCATGCAAATAGCCCCCTAATGCATCCACTGTTCTTACGAATTTTATCTCATCTCAGCAAGTTACCAAAATTAATATCACATTTACTCTCCCTTCCTACAATGCTGCTTTGTGTCCCCCTCACATCCTTTGTTAGCATTTCTGTTTTTAGCTATGTGCATGAGTCACGATTTGTGAACAGGATTAATTACATTTGACTGCATTATCTGCGTACATTTTCTCCTTTTACCCTCTCCTTCACTTGAATAGTCTGCACAATACCATTGTATTCTGTGTGCATTCTAACATTTTAATGTTCCCTGCATCTTAATTCTTGTAATCAACTCGCCCTTACTTCAAATAAGCTACCTGCACATGCTCACATAATAGGTTTGCTTACAGGCAAGCCATTTTGTTTACATGTGTGCTTGAAACTCCTACACCTTTTCAAGGCTGTCAGTACTTCTTCTGGCCATGAAAAGGTGCTTATAAATGTGTAAGAGCAATGACCAGCATGCATATTTAATGAGAGATGTTCATCACCCTGCAAGCTTAAATAGTATAGCCTACATATTTGTTAATGAATCCCAGGGTCTGTTTTATAATAAGGTGATGTGTTGTTATCAATACATTGATGATTTATTTATATTTGTAAATGTAATATGCCAAGACATTTATGAGCTTTAGTGATAATAATTTTGATATTGATTTTACATATGTAGTTAATAAGGAAGACATTGGTTCTTTTGATTTAACAGTAATCAAGGACCCTCAATCCTCACCACTGGAAACAATGGGGAATGTACACACTGGGAGGACGACAACAGCCCACAGAGATCACAGTCAGTCTGGGGCTGGTTTCTCCCTCTTTCTTCAGATCCCCAATAAGACTCCCCACTGGCACAGCTCTAGAGTTGAGATGTCAGCTGAATAGCCAAGCTAAGACCTCCAGCACTCTCTCTGTGCAACCAGTGCTTCATGTCCCTGCCTAAGTAGCTAACTCACACACACACACACACACACACACACACTTTGAGATATTATTTATACATAAACACACACACACACACACACACACACACACACACACACACACACACACACACACACACACACACACACACACACACGCACACACGCACACACACACACACACACACACACACACACACACACACACACACACACACCTGGGAAAGGCTGGCACAGGTTTACTAGTTATGTCACTTTCTGCCCAGACTATAAGGTAGTTCTAACTGCCACCTGCCAGCTCCTTATCAGCTCCTTTAAGACCCTAAGCAAAAGGTGTCAAATCCTAGTGTGTAATGTTGCTATTAATCCAAATGGTAGTTTGACCAAGAGGCAAGGCTATTAGGAGTGGCTCACAGTGTCACCAAATAGATATGCAAGTACTCTAAGACCTTAAATATGTCTCACAGATATCAGCCACAATGGCAGGTTTAAATATATTTAGTAATAAATAATAAAAGAACAAGACAATACTCAGTAAGTAAGTTACATCAGAGTTAAAATCACAGGAAATATTTAAAACAACATTGCAGGACAGTCTCAAATAAATAAAAAAAATATCTAAGCTGTGCTTTACCAGATTCCTATCTAAAACTAAATGAGTTACTATGCCCTAAAAACTTACTTACAGAACAATAAGCAGGCAGAAGTGGTGAGTGGATGTTTGCAGGTCAAAGACAAAATACAAAATGCACTCTCTCTCTCTCTCAGAGAGTTCTTAAATTAATATCTCAAATATTGCTGCTGGGATACTTGCGGGTTGACATCACTTTTTGTCACCTGATTTCAGTTCCCAGGTTAAACCCCCACTGCAGCTGGTAGTATTTAACATCTCTCTGTGAAAATACATAGCCTTCAGATGTTTGCAACTACCAGAAGACATAAAACAATAAAACACTTACAAAACAACACAGAGCATCCCCTAGTATAGCCATTCTATCTCCTGTTGACTGAAACTGAAAGATAACTTCTCTTGTTTATGGTCTGTCAATAAAGTACTTCAATCTTAACTCTTCTTAAGTTTTGCAAGCTAACTTCCAGTTAAAATACATACATCTAAACAATTACAATAGTGTATAAAACTATCTCTTCAGCACACATCTATGCAATATGACATACAGTTCTGATATAGTGGTAACACAAGCAATTGCATCCTGCTGATATTCACAAATGACATATAACTATTTATAAAATTCCAGATAGCTGGGCTGGCAATATCTCCTTCAGTCACACTTCTATATAAATCATATTAATATTCTCAAATGACATATAATTATTTACAAACTTCCAGATAGCTGGTCTGACAATGTGACACAAGTTATATAAAAAAGAAAACTTCTGCAAATACTTGTTTTAAATGGGTATAGCTGTGAGTCTGCACTTGTTTTGTTTCACTTCCATTTCAGGAGTTTATGAGCCCATAAATGGACAGGTTTTATAAAAGAAGCTAAATGTGCAATGCAATTATTTTAATCTAAGGTTACAATAAGGAAACAGTGATTCTGATATATTATCAGGTATGTTTATTGCAAAAGAAAACATTGTTGGATGAAATATAATCTAAGATTCTGGCTGAAATGCAAGCCTGAATAGGAGAAATTTTTATTTTGTAAATGAGTTTAATATTTTTTCTTATGATCCTATTAATCTACTAAACAAAAGTTAGATAATTTTGTTGGATGGTAGTTTCCTTTATAATAGACCCAATTTGTTTATTTCTAAAAAAAGAGACAGATGAATTAAAGATATGATAGTGTATATAGTTATTTAAAAAAAAAGGGAAATCCGTGGTATCCTACAGTCTCAGAAAAACCCAGTATGCAACATATACTGGGTCCAAAATAAACCAAGAAGAAACTTTGCAGTGTGGAGGGTGTGATGTTCACTTCCTAAATTATGTTATGCATTTAGTTCACTTAATAAAAATCAAATTGTAAAATATAACTATAAAATACATGCTATAAAATAATCAAATAGAAAATAGTAGGTAGCCCACAGATGAGTTAAAAATGTATTTATTTATGTATGCATGTACTTATTTATTTATTACTCTTTGCTTACTGGGAAGTTTAAACTAATACCCATTATTAGTGGAGGCCCGGGGAGAAAAGCTCCATTTGTTTAAATTGCATCATACTTACTTCCAATTAAATACAGAGTAGTTACATTTCTATTTACATTTATACACATACAGTAATTACATTTATACATTCTAAGATTTTACAGAGGTATAACTTACTAAAAAGGAAGCCCACATGCAGCTTAATGGATTGTACAGACAGCAGTTATGTATAAAAATTATGTTGTCCTTTCAGTGAGAAGTTCAGAGTATTCTGTTTAAGCAGAGTATTTGTAGAGTATTGTACGGTGAGCACAAAGTCTTAACATGGTGATGAGAATGTACAACACCAGGACTGGTTAAGATGTTGATTAAGCAGCAGTTTAGAACTATTGAGTTTGTCAGAGTTTTATTTGTGTGGGGATATTATTCCAGAGATTAGCAATGTACTGGTAGTAGAATGACTCTTCTGAAACATTATTTGACTTACTTGTAAGTAGTAAGAATTTGTTACTAGAACAGACATCCCTTGCTGAACAGTAGGGCAGTAAAAAGTGTTGTATTGTAGTGCATTTTTCTGGATGATGAATGAGTTTGTGTGCTGTGGTTAGTTGTGAATATGTTAGGTAATTGTGCAGTTCAAGCCACTTTAATTGCTTTAAGCTATGACAATGGTGGGTCCTATGAGGGATTTTAGTGACAAATTCAGCTATTTTATTGTGGCAGGAGGCAAGTTTCTTTCTTTGAGTATTGTTTATGTTAGGACAGGAGTGTCGTATATGAGAGATGGCAGTAAGAAGGTGGTGGCTAGAGTTTTTCTTGCAGTATCTGTAAAGAATTTACCCATGCCTGACATTGTTTAATCACTAAGGCTTTACCCTTGTGATCAAACAACACCAACCATGGGTAAATCCTATTAGACATACACTAAGTCGTGGATTTTTGTTAAAACATGTAAGTCAAGTAAAGCATATAATGGTAAAATTAAGGGAAATATAAAGACAGAATTCAAACTTATAAAAATAATACAAAATAAAAAAAATTCACACAGCTGTTGCTGACCATATACAGTACAGAAGGCACATAAAAGCAATATTAATGTTATTAATACTTGCATTTTAAAGCTGTCAGTTTAAAAGCTACCCCCTTCACTTTCCCCACCCTTACATTTTTCTTTCTCCACTTCTTGTCCACCCCCCTACTCTTCCACCTCACTACTTTAACTTCTTTCCTTCCTCTCACTTTCCTCCCTCTCCCCTCCATCCTCTTCAGTGTATCCTCTCTCATCTTTCTATTGCCCCCTACATTTCTACTACACCCTCCCTTTCTCCTCCTCACCCTCTGTATACCCCATCTTAGGGTCTATATCCCCTCTAGCAAAATTCTACATTCTTGCTTTACCTTGCTGAACTTTCTACAGGATTTGCTTCCTTATCTCATATACCCAACCTTCTACCTAAGCCCAATTATGCTATATATATATATATATATATATATATATATATATATATATATATATATATATGCCTCCTTCTTTAATTAGCCTGGCATACACCTTTATATCTCCTTTTTTATTTGACAACTCAGTGGGAAATAGGTAAATATGTTATTGCTACAAGACTATGAGTATAAACCTCATCCCATATTAACTTATCCTCTCTATAAATCAACTACTAGTGTTGCTAATGTTTATTAATTTAATCCTTTATGTAAATGTATACCAGTCGTCTGCCATGTACATCATTGTTAATTATATACTAAACATAAATACAATACTTTGTATATTTTCAATGTTTACTGTTGTGGAACTTTTCTGCCTGGGCCTCTGCTGAAAATCAGTTCCTGACCCAGTTGGACTTCCCAGTTAACAAATGTCAAATAAATAAATAAGTAAATAAATGTTATATTAAAAAGGAAGGCTGAATTGCATTTGTCCAGTTTTTGAGTACCATTACTCTAAAATCATACGGAGGAACAATTCTAGGCAAGCCATCACAAGGACCATGAGAGTCCTAGCTATATATCCCTTTAAGCAGACACACTTAAAAGTTCTTGCCACAGGTACTTAATAGTGCCCACCTATTTCTGTACTTGCAATACCAAGTAATATCTGCACACTTTGATTTGTGCAGAAACCTGATTAGAGTACTTATCCTGACATTTTGTAATATCTTCAAAAGAGTCAGTGTCCTTCTTATAACAAATTTGTAGACATACCATGCAAAGCATACTCCTACCTTAAGAAATTCTGCAGCTCATTGGGATTACCTTCAGAATTCTTTCATCTCTTTGGATATACTCTGCTCTAATCTTGTCTGTTAACTGAAGAGCAAGCATGTACACTGCCTTGGGGTAAGTCTACACTCTTATTTTCCCATATTCAGTCTATATAAGGTGTGGAATAATTATCCTTGCTCCAAATGGCTTGATGTTAGGAAGGGATCACCCCCCCCCCCCCAAAAAAAAAAATACCCTGTTGTGAGAGTCAGTGGTTCAGAGACATTCTTTACTTTGTGGATTTATCATAAAAGTAAGGAAGAGAAAGTGTTGTGAAATAAGGCATGAAAAAATTGACCCTTGGTTATTGGCTTTCATTACCTACTTTACATGTCAAAAATGATGTTAGACAAGGGTTCCTACTGTATCCTTTGTATTTTAGCATTTTTCCAAAACAACTGATTAAAATGACTAAAACCTGTATAGTCACATAAGGGTATAATGTACAAGATTCATTTTTAAGTTATTAGTTTTTGCACATGATCTCTTGCTATGTTTTTAGAATGCTGCTGAGTGCCTTCCATGCATTTCAGGTTAATGTGTGGATATTAGAGGTGTTATCATTTTAAAACTGGGTCCTTCTAGTAGCTATAGTGAAGCACTGATAAAAAAGGGCAGCATCCTGGATTAAAAACTTAGGTAGTTGGGTCATTAGAGATCCTCACAAGGGGTTAGTTTTTCTTAGTCACATAACAAATTTGCTGAGCTTACACATTGACAGAAGGAGTAAGTTTCACTTGGAACTCACAGCTAGACTAAGACTGAATAAATATTGTCAAGGTTGCTATCCTTTGTGATTAATGTGACACATGGAATCATTCAGCAGTATTTTAACACAAGTAAGAGGCTACTATTAGAGTCTGTGTGCGGTGGAAACCTGGCTAGAAAGTTATGGCTTGTTGGTCCTCCCTGTTCACGATAGCATTTCAGCTTCCAGACTTTCTTGTTTCCCATGTGATAGCTTTGCTTAATTATATCATTAGACCTATATAGTTGATTGGAGTTAGACCATCTATATACTTTTATTACTGGAGGGATCCAGAAAAGGACTCCCTAACAAGTATGAATGTCATTCTGGAGAACTTAACATTCTGTAGCCCATGTGATCTTCATTCTACTTGTACTGTAGCGGAGAGTTTTTCGCTGCCAGGATTAAGGAGTGCAGGTATGTTGCATATCACAAGGTCTAGTAGGGAACCTCAACTTTTGCACTGAAATTTGAAACTCATTTAGGCTAAGGCACAAGAACCGAGCAGAGCAGTTAAAAAAATCCACATACTTCAAAAAGGGAAACATAATGTTCCAGAAAATCAGGGAAGTGAAGAAAAGGAGAGAGATGACAGTAACTTCAGATAAGGATGGAGTTGAGATAATAGATGACTATGATATAAAATAATGGCAAAGGCAGAAAGTAAAACATAAAGGAAGAATTAGAACCAAATGCAGTCTTCCTAACAATAAAGTAGGGCGGCTTTAAAGAAAAAGTTGATGTAATGGCAGCCTTTATACGCCACTGTATGCAAGTGCAAGAGATCATAATCTAGGAAGGGATAGAATCAGATGAAGAACAGAGAGGACAATTGGTGGTTAGGACTGTGACAAACAGTGTATCTCATTACCCTGAGTGGGCAAAAAGAACAGCCAAACTGAAGATGTTGACCCAGAAATTATAGAAATATAGAACACGAGGTATGGCATAGAACCCTCAGATCTTGTTCTCTTTAAAAGAGGTGAAATAAATGTTCTTCTAGATAACTCTGACTACACAACAGTAAAACTTACAGTGGCCATGAAGAAGGAAAAAGGCTACTAAGAACTTCTGAGGCATAAGAGGAATATGTCTGATTTATTATAGCAATAATCCACGCCTGGGTGTGGGTAATGCTGGATTTACCCACGGTTGGTGTGGTTTGGTCACGAGGGCGAAGCCCGAGTGGCCAAACAAAGCCAACCGTGGGTAAATCCAGCATTACCCACACCCAGAAGTGGGTTATTGCTATTATACAATGACATTATTTAAGAAAAAAAAAATTACTTTTCTTAAATAATGGCATTGTGTAATGCCTCCTTACTGCCCTTCCACAGCTGTCTGGTATTCTGCGGCAGTTCTGATGTACTGCGCATGCGTATGCCTATGCAGTACATCAGAGCTGTGGGCAAAAGCAATGGAGAAAGCAAGATCTCCATTGCTTTTTACAAACTGTTTCGCTATGTTAAATAGGTTTAACATAGCGAGACAGCTTTAAAAAAGCAACGGAGAATCTCCGTTGCTTTTTTAAAGCTGTCTCTCTATGTTAAACCCATTTAACATAGCGAGACAGTTTTGAAAAAAGCAACGGAGAAAGCAAGATCTCCGTTGCTTTTTACAAACTGTCTCGCTATGTTAAAGGATTTTAACATAGCGAGACAGCTTTAAAAAAGGCAACAGAGAATCTCTGTTGCTTTTTTTAAAGCTGTCTCGCTATGTTAAACTCGTTTAACATAGCGAGACAGTATGAAGCAATGGAGATCTTGCATTCTCCGTTGCTTAAAAAAAGAGTTATAGTAATGGAAAAAGTCTGGGCAACCAGACCTTTTTCCATTACTATAACTGATTTACAATGTGCACGCTGACCAATCAGCGTGCACATTTTTGAATATTAATGGGGGGTTGTTGTATAATCGGGAGGTGAAGACAGCTATCAGAGAAAAGAAAAAGAGATGCAGGTGATGGAGGGATAAGGAGAAAAGGTCACTGGTAGAATTTATGAAGTCTAGAAACATAACAAAATGCTTTGATACTGCAAAGGCAGAAAAGAAGAAAATATTTGCAACAGGCACTAAGATAAGGCAGAAGACCTCTTTCAAGTATATATGGGGAAAGAGGATATATAGGCAGGTTATGAACTAGTTGGAAGGGGAAGGGAAGCCAAGGAAAAAGTATACATTTTAAATAAATATTTCAGTGTCAAACAAATAGATATCTGGGAAGGTACACATTAAAGAAAGCAGGACAATAGCAGTAAAGGTTAAGGCAAACTTACTTTGTTTTAAAATAAATGATCAGTTGTTTTCAAAGAATGCCTTAAAAGAGGCCAGGGAGTGTGGTCTCATATGTTCCATAGCATGCACCCGTCATGAAGATGCAACAAGAAATTAAAGTTGGTTGCTTAGATCATGACAAGGAGGGTTATAAAAACTGGTCAATACTTCAAGCTATGCAGTTCTTCTTATATTTTAAACATTCTGCTGAATAACATCTATAACAGCTTGTCAGATGCATAAGATGCACTCTTACAGATCAAAAGTGAGAGGAGATCATTTTTAGCAACGTTGGTTAGTCCATCAAAAGTATTATGCTGATACTTTTGCTTCTGAGTCGTTCTGCAGAAGAAGAATACATTTTCTCATTGTTCATCTTCAAATCACTGTTTATTGCCAATCAAAATCAAAACTATATTATAAACTATGTTATAAATTATATATTATAAACTATATACCTCCTCATGCAACCCGAGACACTGCTCACAAGCCACACCAAGTCTCATTAACCCTAGAACCAAATTCCACAGCACTGCATATGCTTTTTCCTCTCGGACACCTACTCTTTGATAAGCTCTTTCCATCAATATTAAGGAAATCAACAATTTTTCCTAATTCAGAATGCAGCTCAAAGAGTACTTCATCCAAGCCAAATGCTCTTGCTTCAACTCAAGACATATCACCTAACCTATCTCCTTTCTGAGTCTCTTCTCCTCATTCAGGATTCACTGAGGATTGACCTACTTTAATGTATATACTGTACATTATCCTCTGCTTCATTATACTTGAATTGTGCTTATTTACTTTTATGTATATAGACAGTTTTGTTTATGTAATTAGCTTATTCTGTTATTGCTTACATTTCAGTATTTTTTTATGTGAAATGCTTTGTATATCAGTATATCACTCAAGTTCAACCTGATAAGTGCAGTACCCTGGTAAACAAATGTAAATAAATAAATAAACAGATTATATATATATACATATGTATATATATATATATATATATATATATATATATATATATATATATATATATATATATCATGTCAGACAACAAAATCACCGACACCACATAACCACAACAACCTCACATGCCCGACACAAAACAACCAAACGAACACAACACGCAAAACACACCATACACACAACAAACAAAACAAACACAACACACAAACACACACACAACAACCACACAAACAAATCCTTACAAACCAAAACTAAACCTCCTACAACACAACTACCACCAACCCCTAAACCGCTAACTCCTAAGGTACTCCCCACTCACTACACTCACCCTAACCCTCAACCTAACTCCTCAACCCCCTAACCCACAAACTATCACCTTACCCACTTACCTGGCCCCCCTTTAACCCCTAACTCCGCCCCCTAACCCACAACACTACACTACACCAGCCTTACACCCCCAGCCTAACCTACTAACCCTAACTTAACCAACAAACAAACTATCATCACAGCATTTTACTTACTCCTTTCCTAACGTCCGTCACTACCGCATACATACACAGCCTTTTCCCATGGATAGACCCATATATATATATATATATATATATATATATATATATATATATATATATATATATAATGTATATGGATCTACTTTCAAATCATGGCATTTCACATTAACAAAGACTGGAAGATCGAGACCAGAACCACAAAACAGCAATATCCTGAATCTGCATAACATTGAGTCCCAAAATATCGAAAAACACAATACAAACATAAACCTCCCACTCTACACCACAAAACACAAATCAACAAATACAAAATAAAGTACTGCCGACTTCTCTATGTTTAAGCAGGGGGAAAGCCCCCCTGCACCCCCCACACTCCCTGCAAACGAAATATACCAACTCCGAGATCGGGTTCACAATAAAATCTCGAAATACTAAAATCACAAATTTCAGTATTTCGAAATTCAATAGCTGAAAGGTTTAAATTGCGAAATCCCATAAGTGTGAAATTCAGAATCCCGAAGTCCAGAGATTTTGAAATAGTGCTTCTGGTGTTGCGGTGTGTGAATGAATAGGTGTACGTTCAGGTAAGTATGTATGTGTAAGTGTGTTGGTTAGGGGCTTTAATGTATGTTAGTGTGTGTTGTGGCTGTGATGTGTGTGTGCAAGGGGCTAAGAAATGAGTGGATGTGGGTTACCTTTGTGAGTGTGATTGTGTGATCTCGGAGTTAGTATATATAAGTAGGGGGGTGCGCCCCCCACATGAGGGGTACAGGGGGGCTTTCCCCCCGCTTGTCTGTAGTGTAGGATTTTATGTTTGATTGTGGGGGGACATTGTGTGTATGTGTATGTGTGTGGTGTATTTGTAGTGTACGTTCGCGATTTTAAATTTCGCTGTTCTGGGGTTTTGGGATTTAAAGCTTTTGGATATAGAATGTCGAAATAATGAAATTCGGGATTTCAGTATTTCGAGATTCTATAGTGAATCCCTGAGATCACACTACAGTGGAAGAAAGGTAAATTTCCCAATCCCCAATGTACCGCGATCTCCATAACAGATGTCCGAACACTTTCTAAATCAAGTACATGTCCCTTCCCAAAACACCTACATACTGTCAACACACACACATCCACTCCTACTCACTTTTCCTGGCACCGCAAACAACACTCACACAATTTAATTAGAAACACATGAATCCTGTCCTCAACAATGAAATCTTCCTTACCCTTTACTTCACAAGTTTTACTACACAAGCTGACAAATCCCCTTCACCGGTACACATAACGTCTGCCACGTATCTTTACTAAGATATACACCCCCACACCCCATAATGTAGGGAGCTGTGCCCCCCCACACCCCCCCTAGCTATATATACTAACTCTAGGATCACATTACAGTGGGGAAAATGGCATATAGCTTTTACTTACCTTATACCCACTGCCACTACTATGTTGAACTTTAGCATTGTATGGTGTCAGTGTTATGAGTTTCAGTCAAGTAAGTTTTCAGTGTTATGAGCTTTTGATTATATGGTCTCAGTCAAATGAAATTTCTATCATATGAAGTAGACCCATATATATATAAATATATATATATATATATATATATATATATATGTATATATATATATATATATATATATATATATTTATATGGATTCACTTCTGAATCTCGAAACACTGAATTATCGAATTTCAGTATCTCGAGAAAAGAATAGAGAAAGTTCACAAAAACAAAAAAAAAACACAAACATCCAAAACATCAAAAATAACAGATCACAATGAAGACCCATCCCTCCCCTGATATAAACACACACACACACACACACACACACACACACACACACACACACACACACACACACACACACACACACATACATACACACACACACACACACACACACACAAAAACAAAAGCACATAACACTAGCATACGTTTAAGCATGGTGGCACACCTTCGCTACTTATATATACCAATTCCATGGTCGCACTAACACAAAAAAAAACAAAAAAAACCCCAAATCTAATGTAATGCACCCTACACTCCCATTGCACACTGTTATACTTATCTCACGAGAACCCACACACTGCATATATACAAAACTCTCCACTTTCAACACTTACACACACACACACACACACACACACACACACACACACACACACACACACACACACACACACACACACACACATACACACACACACACAAACTCAGCTACCTACCCTAACTAACTTCTAAAACTTCACAAAAAAGTAAAACAAACCACATTTCTACCCAAAACCCTGACAAACTACAAACCTACCTGAATCTTCGAACATAACCACACGTTGGGCGCCATCTTTACCACCCAGAAACCAATAAACCTTAAAGTGACAGCATACAACAAAGGACAGAACACACCGCACCTACTACAGATTTGTCAAACTAAGATTTGACAATGCGCAGTTTCGAACAACTGCACTTTCGTTATTCTGGTCTTGAGATACTGAAATTCGATATTTTAGTGTTTCGCTATTCAGAAATGAATCCATATATATATATATATGCCATCATCATCATCATCATCAGCCCCCTTTTTTCCCATTTTTATATGAGGTCGGGGAATTGTGTTAAATGTCGCCATCTCTTTCGATTTAATGCCACACTTTTGTCTTCTTCGACACTCATGCCTGACTGTCACATATCTTCTTTCACACAGTCCATCTACCTCTTTGCTCTTAGCTTCTTTCTGTCTGTCCCAAATCTTCTTCACCAGATTGTCTTCTGCTTTTCTGCACGTGTTCAAAGCCTACCACTCTTTCAAACCAAAGTGGAAAATTATGGCAATATTGGAGGCTGTGTATTCCTAAGAAGTCTTATCTGACCTCCAGAGTCTTAATCCAGGACAACCCTGAACTTCTCTAAATCTTTTTCATGACAAATTGAACTTTATACCATATCATAGTCAACTACATTACCTCCTCCATGTCATCTGCAGCCTGTGAGGCATATCTGAACAAACTGATGTCATCCCTATTGAGTTTAAGACTATTTTCTTGAGAAACTTCAGCTACTCCCTCATTTACTGGGAAACCTATACCACCTCAAATAAATATGCACAGAAAGTTTCCTGGACTTTAATAAGGCTAGCTTCCTAAGCCAACTCTTAATTCTCAGTGAAATTACCACCTTATGCTCAACACCTACAGTTACTACATCGCTCGTGAAATCTGATCAGTGTTCAGTAAACCTCACTGTGAGGGTAAAACCTGTATTTAGAAACTACTCTAAGGCAAACCTAATTCAGCTAACTGATGACCTGATGAAATTTAAGCACACTCTTTACCTTGATGGCCTCATTTTATGTTTTGCCATCTTCATGGATAACTTTTATGACCACCACAAAGCATGTTTTGAGGCATCTGTCCCCATACAACACAAATACAATGCCAAATATATAATTATAATAATAATTATAAGTTATTATAAGAATAATTCCCTACGGCAGTATCCAAGAATAGATAAACTTATAAAAGAAGAAATGCATAACTGATAAAAGCAAATTTAATACTCTGTCATCTAGAGTTCATCTCAAACAGATTAACAAAGATCTCAGAAAGAAAATCATATATTTCAAAAGTAAGTACAAGCTGAGGATTGCTACCTTTGCTAAGTCTTCTTCAGCTGTGCCAGAAACCATAGAGGCAATGTCCAGCAATGCTCAGAAGTAATACATAATAACAATACTTTCTCATCACCTGAGGGCATAGCCAACATATTAGAGGACACATTCATCTCTAACCTTAGTCGTCTATCTTCCCATAACTTTCAACAACTTATTAGCACACCCACAGCACACCCATTAATCACCACCAAACAAGTTGTGAATTGTTCTCTCCAGGGCCAAAGCCACTTGCTCCATGAGCCTTGATAAGGTGTCAGACTGTCTTCTTGTCAGCACTGCCTGGTAGATTTGCCAGTAAGCCTATTCAACCTCAGCTTCTGCAGTAGATCCATGCCAGTGGAATGGAAACTGCAGTAGTCACCCAGCTCCACAAGGAAGGATCCATTACTGATCCAAAAAACTATAGCCCTATAGCCATCCTGGGCCTTATCTGCAAATCAATGAAACACCTCAATATGGAAATTATTAACAAGGGAATAGGCAATCTACATGCCATGGAACCATGCTTGCATTTTTTTAAAGGCATAACTTGCACTCAGCACCAGGAAAAGAACTTTGAACATGTCACTGATGCATTAGTTTTGGGCAAAGTAGATTGTACTGCCTACCTGGACCTAACCAAAGCCTTTCAAACCATATCACATTCCTGCATTATTGTTAGACTAATCAAACTAAATGTAAACCCCTTTGTTACCTGCTGGGTAACAAACTGATTAACTAACAGCGCACGATACAACTGGGTGTGAGGCACATGTATTTGAAAAGAGTAGTTACCAATGGTGTCCCCCAATGATTGACCCTAAAACTGCTTCTCTTTGGTATTTACCTCTCTAATGTCAATATTGACAACAAGGGACTGGAGCTGGCAAAGTATGCGGACATCTGCAAACTTGGAGTTGTCATTAACTCCCTATTTGACTTCCAGATTCTTTAGGAGGGACTAACACTCACCAATAACTGGTGCCTGGACCATGGCCTAAAACTAAATGCTGAGAAGTACAGCATTGCGCCTTTCACAAAACTGGGCACCCATCCACCTACCACATAGCTGACACCTCTTTGAAACTTGACTCACCTATTAGTGATGTGGGCAATCTAACTGACAACTAACTATACTTTTATTAAAATGTATAGACTACCTTTAGGAAATCCCTTTAACTAGACTACTGACCAGGCGCATTTCTTCCAGACAGAAGAAAGTTATCTTTCCTCTCTACTCCTCCCTCATCAGGATCATAATATAGTGCAACAGTCACTATTTCCTAATGCTTAGAGTCTAAACAAGAAAATCCACTTTTTACAACCCTAGAGAATATGATGTCCATGTGGTCACTGAGACATAGTTTTAGCTACAACAAAGGCAGGGACTAAAGGTGGAGGTGTCTCAATTTGCATCAGAAATAAATACACCTCAAGGCTGGTCAAAGAGTATGATGTAATTGAGATTCTCCATGCTCAAATCACCACTGACAAAATTCCATACCCCTTCTTTGCAAGCTGTACAACCCCCTCTATGACTCAGAAAACCTATAACATGCTCAAGCTTGCTGGAAACGCTCACCATCCAACCCAATACCATATTCATGGGTCACTTTAATTATCTGAGTATTAACTGGGACTAATATACAACACCAGCCATGCAGGCATAGCAATTTCTGGATTTTGTAAGTACAAACTCACTGGACCAGATTGACAATACACTGACCAGGGGAGCAAACATACAGGATCTGGTCCTCACTAATATGGGGTAGTACTGGATAATCCCCCCCCCCAGTGTAATTGCTCTCTGTAAAGTTAGACTACAAAATTATCTCCTTTTAAGTAAAAATAAAACCCAGAACCCCAGTTAATTCTGGAATGTTCAGGAACTGCTCTATAGCTAATGTCCTGCTATTAAGTGATAACCTGGCAAATTTTCAAGCCCCCATAAACCCTGAGAACACTGCTGCCTATAACCAAAACACTGAAGAGAAAAATCCAAAACATGAACAGCAGAATAGTCCCAAAGAAAGAACTAAGGCAGATGTAGAAGCAAATAAATTTAATGCAGACCAGGATCAAACGCTTTCGTAAACAAGTTACTTCATCAGAATCAAATTGTTAAAAGCACACACCATCGGGCCTATATCAGTTCAATGAAACAGCACATCATCGAATATAACAACCTTGAACTTCTAACCACAAAATCTAAAAACATCGAAAGCTCAGAACAGTGAATTTTTTCCCTGGGAAAAAATTCACTGTTCCAAGAAACACACACACAACACAAGCACACCAAAAAAACAGCAATCCACACACATACACTTAAAATCCTACATCCAACCTTACACTAAACTGTACATACAGTCTTATCTATCCACTATCCTTAACCCAAACCCTAACCTTAAGGTCTGTCACTATCGCACACTCACCTCACCCGCGCCCTAACCCTAACTCAGATACCCCACCTTAATCCTAAAGTCTATCACTATCACACACTCACCTCACCCGCGCTCTAACCCTAACTCACATACCCCGCCCTAACCCTAAAGTCTGTCACTATCGCACACTCACCTCACTCACGCCCTAACCCTAACTAACATACCTCGCCCTAACCCTAAAGTCTATCACTATCGCACACTCACCTCACCCGCACCCTAACCCTAACTCACATACCCCGCCCTAACCCTAACGTCCACACAATCGCACACTTACCTGAACCCAACCCGTAACTTTCCACCACAGTGCTGAAAATAGCGAAGCTACAGAAACGGACAACCAAATTCTTTCCCTAGAAAAAAATTCGGTTATCTGCAGTTTCGCTATTTTCAGCATTCACTGTTTTCAGGTCGATATTAGACCATTCGAAGTATTAACACTTTAATGATCTAATATAGACCCCACACCATCCTTTTGTACCCCTCCCCAGTATCACATGATACATCATTGCCTCTAATAAAAACTCTTAAAGCACTAATGCACACTAAATGTTAAAACAAACTGAAACCATAAACTGAAAACATAATCACACACCACAAAAATCTATAGACCATAATAAACTGAACCACAATGATACCTAAACCTTGCAATGCATTTAAAATTAAAAAAATGATAATAATAATGTGTAATATGTCGAGGAGCATTAAATTAAAAAAACTAAACCCAGTTTATACCACGTAAGACTTGATCCTTAGTATACTAGCTATAGACAGTCCCTCATTTAATCCTGGATGGTTAGTAGCATCCAATCTGAGCTGCCAATGCAGTTCTCTTTCCTCTAAAATATCATTTCAAGGGCCCTTTCTAGTGTCTTGCAACACTTGTTCAAGTACAAAAAAGCGAAAATAGTGGGCAGGGAACTCCATGTATGTTTGCCAAAGCATTGCTGCAATCCACCTTTCTAATATCATTTTTGTGTTCGTATATACGTTCCTTGATTTTTCTCTTAGTTTTGCCAACGTAAAAACATTGGCATAATTGACAGATAGCAGCATATACAACCCCACAACTGTCACAATTACAAAAACCTCTGGACTTGATAAACATTCCTTTTATACTAATGTGATCGCCCTCCAAAATGTCAGGGCTATACCTACAATGGCCACATTTGTATGTGCCTGCTCTCTTGTTGCTACGACCATATTCACTATATGTGGGGGCTTGTTCTAAAAAATTGTTAATGGTCTTCCCCCTCCTAAATACCACCTTGGGACCCTCATCCAATTTTTCCTTGGTATCCCTAAAAAGGGAAAAAATAGACCAGTTTTTAAACAAAATGTCTCTAATAAGGGGGGCGTGGTTACAATACTTGGTGACAAACACATGATTTTTCATAATAGAATCACATAACCCCTCTTTTTTTGGCCACTGGAACTGTGGTATAATTGAATGATATTAGTGGCACTATGTCCCTCCCCATTCATCCTTTTCTGTATAGTGTCTTCGCAAATGGGGGTGACCAAAGTTTAAGGGTAACCCCTCTTGAATAGCATATCTTTAAGTTTTTCACATTCCATTACCAACTGAGAATGCAAAGACACCATTCTGGCCACCCTCACGAATTGGCCTTTTACAATTCTCAGTTTTTGATGTAAGGGGTGGTTGCTCCCAAAGTGAAGTAAGCTGTTACTATAAGTGGGTTTTCTATAGATGGTACTGACCCACTTCTCAATTTCATAGTCCTTGGAAATAGTGACATCTAAGTAATGAATGCACTCGTGATGGGCAGTGTGAGAAAACCTCAAAAAGGGTGTAGAAACATTAATAAATTCCATGAACCCCTCTGTATCTGCCAAAGGCCTGTCTCAAACGATAAAAATGTCACCCAGAAAGTGCAAATACAGCCTCCATGGCTTTAGTTCAAAGTGGGCAAACAAAATTTTTCTTTCCCATTGTAATAAAACAATTTCAGTGAAAATGGGGGCACATGAGGCCCCCATAGCTACCCCTTTAGTTTGATGGTAGTACTGTCCCTCTAGAAACATGTATTTCAAAACCATTTCCATACAAGAAACTAAAACATTCACTTTGTCGTTGTTAAATTCAGTGTGTTCACATAAAAATTCATGGAACCCCTCAAGCCCCAATTCATGAGGTGTCACGTTAAATAGTTCCTTGGCATCCACTGTTATCAATACACAATTCTTGGAAAATTCAACCTCCTTCAGTTTTAATAGAAAAATCCCAAGAATCTTGGCAAATGTGACCAAAAGGTTTTAAAACATTCTTAAGCAACTTGTCTACATATACACCAAGGGGGTGGGCTTGGGCTTACTGGCACTGACTAGGGGATGCATAGGTGGATCGGTGGTGGATTTATGAATCTTTGGGATCCCAAAGATACAAGGCACCACTGGATGTAAAACTTGTAAAACCTTGTGAACTTCCCCGGTGATTTCACCTGTATCAACCATGTCCTGCAGGAAGAAAAATCAATTCTCTGATACACTTAAATTAATGTAGTTTATAGAAGTTTCCTCATACATGTCACAGTTGTTTAAGTGGCCCATCATTTTGTGTAAATAGTCATCCTTATTCATGACAACCACCCTCTTTATTTGGCTTCATCACCCTTACCCTTTTATTCTTAGCCAATTCCATTAACAATTTGTGTTCTTGTAGACTTAAATTACCTTGGCTAGAATAGCTATTTTTGTTTTTGATAAGGGACCTAAAGTCCAACTCAACCATCTTTTCAAAGATAATTAAAGGCAAGGGTAAAGGAGGATTAAAAGTACTACTGCACCTTAAAACATGATCAAACAAAACAGTCTGTCTAAAATCATCCCTAAATACAGCCTTCTAAGAAACAATTTCAAATCAATGAGGAGGGAGTCAATCTTGAAGTGGGCTGAAGGTACAAACAGTTCACCTTTACTGAGCAACTCGGCATGTTCCACAGTACACTCATAATCACTGTAATTCAACCATTTAAAGTTACCTGAATAACTATTGAACTAGTGAACTAGTGTGAAGCTGTCCGTAAAATTCTCACTGTAGTTTGTATCCTCGTAAACCACCATCATTTCTGCCACTGTGCCCGGTTGAAGCTCCTCTGTTACTGCCATTTTGGCCCCAAATTCTCCCTCCAAGCATTGTATGGGCCGGTGTTCAGTTTGGCTCTTTGGTTTCTTATCCGCTCCAATCTCTATGCCTGCTCCCCTTGATGCTGGTCTAAAGGGAAGCCATGGTCCTCGTATTCTGCATCAGTAGTCATTGACACACCTCATATCACTTGTTTGATTGGTAGATGGAGGTTTTGGATATGCCCTTCCCTCATCATATGCAACCCGGCCCCTTTCAAACTTTTTTTCTTTTCTAGGCCTCAGAGCCAGAATCTCCCTATCAACTCTTTTGAAAATGTCATTGTATTCCCCACTATGTTGTGGAAATAACAAATCTTGTTGTAATATGCCATTGAGTCTGTTAGCTTCATGGATATCTACATCTATCTCTTTTGCATTATGTTTAATAATACATTCTAACAGCTCACAGCCATGTTTATCAAACATATTAAGTAGTTCAGCATAAAAAGGACTCCCTGCTTTGACACCGTTGGGAAATTTCCATAGTCTAAGACCTTTGGGAATCCATTTGGCCAAAATACTTTCTTTAAGGTAGACATTTTCTAGTTGCAACTTCCTACACTTGGTAATGGCTCTTTCAAAAGCCAGTAATGTAACAGAAAAGGAAGGGTGTTCTTCATGGGTTGCGTGATTGCCAAAAGAGAGGGGAATATCAAGCCAGGAATTCAAATCCTCCAATGGAACTACATTTATATCAGGTAAATTGTAATTGGACTCACTAGCTAAATTAGTTCTTTGACCTGCTGTAAGAAGACAGGATGGTGTTCGAACAAACTCATTGGTTTCATTAACTGCACTGCCTTGTCTTTGCTGCCTATGCAGAACTGTTCACAGAAACCCTATGCCAGCATGATAAAAGCTGCACAGATGCCACTTTACCTACAAGGAATGAGTACAGAATTAACTCGAAAAACAAGCCACTCTAGTGGAATCACAGCATCAATAGGCTGTATAGCAGGAGGAAGAAAATCATGGCAAAAATAATGAGGTGTAGCACCCAACAGGATAAAAGCATTCTCATCAAACTAAACAAGCAACCCAGAGGACAAATAAACTCTACCAAAGTCAGATTTGAGTTATATTAACCTCCCAAGCCAAGAACAACCACAGGACAGTTTTGGCTATGTCCGCAATCTCAAAGGCAATGCACAATTGTGTGCAGAGATCATTGTTAATGGCACCACTTATACTGTGCCAGAAAATATAGCAAAGTGAATTGTAGATGAATTCAGTAGTAAGTTTACCTGTCCCCCCCTCAATCTCCCCTCAGGAAGTACCATCAAATATAACTCCCCCTACTATAAATAGGAAACTGGTCCTCAATGTTCTATCTAAGACCAAGGACACTGCATTCTCTATAGCATGAAACATGACCTATCAGGCCCTCTGGAGTTACTATTTAATCTTTTCCTTCAACTGGGCTTTGCACCTCATGAATGCAGAACAGCAACAGTCATCCTTCTGCACAAAGGTAACCCATCTAAAGTCCCTGGAGACTACAGACCCGTAAGTCTCACTAGTCTCATATGCAAAGCAATGGAAAGCATTATCATGGAAATGATCAATAATGGCATAGGTAACCTCCATACACTAGACTCAACCCAATTTGGTTTTGTCAAGGGCAGGCCATACCTTTTCAGCCTGGTAGACTTGTTTAAAAAGGTTACTAAGGCAATGGATGAGGGCAAAATGGATCACACTGCCTATCTTGACCTGGCCAAAGCATTTGACTCAATACCTCACTTAGGCATTGTTGATAAACTCAGGAGGTTAGGTACTGAATAGAAATACCCTCAGTGTGGGGAATTAGGGCATGCTACACAGAATTGTTTTAAATTTTGTATGAAATATAAGGTAATGGACCATGTTTTGTTCAATTGTCTGAAGGTTCAAGAGGCTGATAAACTAAACCTGCCCACTACTGCTTCTAGATCACCTGGGATTCCTACATCTGAGAATAAAGTTGCAAATGTTACTGTTAGCTGTTACCGTGATATTGATAAATACCCTACTCATAGTGTTATGGGTACCAAAGATGAAAAAGTGATACTGCTAATAGTGAATGTACTAAAGAACATGCCAGTGATGGCAATATCGATACTGTTAATACAACTGGAGAACTGGTTAGAAAACAGAAGTTAAACTGTTAGACAAAACACACTGCAAGAAAGGGAAAGAGGTAAAAAAATCAGTTTAATGACTCAGTGTTAACAGCCTTATAAATGAATACAGGCATCTTGTAGACCAAGAAAAATGTAATCTTCTCCCTAAGGATATAATTTGTTTGCTTGATGTCAGATTATTAACTGAAATACAACAGAGAAAAGTATCAGTAGTTTGATATGATAATATTTATCTTGAAATTATTGGATGTCACAGTCCCCTTCCAGAACATTTAGTTGTCTGTGACTTTTGCTGCTCTTTTGGTATATTTCATCTTATTTCAATACATGCCCCCCCCCCCCCCGTTGCAAAACAGTGTGGATATTTATTTAGGTCTGACTCCTGGGAGGCATATGTTCTAGCCTCTTTACCTATTATCATTGTTGGGATGATAAAAATTAACACTTACAGATAAGTACTGGAAAGGTTAATGATTATGTTAAATGTCTGGGGGGGGGGATTTGGGAGAGAGGAAAACTTATACTAGGTCCTAGTTTAGAGTACACTTATGTGAGGGTATTTTTAGCTACTGAAATTGATTACTTTGGTTATATTGATATTTGGTCCATATGTGAATATAAACTTCTTAATTTTGGTATTTATTCTTTGTGCTTGGAGAATTTATTAAAGACTTTAACCATTTCCACCCTCCATAAAGAAGCCCTATCAGTAAGGAAATACAAAACACTGACTGGCGTAGAGCTCAATGGAAATGGTGGAGTGTAGAACTTTGGTAGTAACATTTGACTTTGGCAGATGTGAGCCCTTCTCTAGCTGACTTGTAGCTTGTTTATAAGCAAAAATATAAAACTTGATATTGTGTATTGGAGAAAGATATTCAAACTCATTATAAAACAAGGTATGATAATTTCTTACAGGATTATGAATCTGCTGTATGATATAAAAATCTACATGCTATGCAGGTTTTACGGAAAAAAGTTGCAAGGTATTACTAAAGAAAAACAATCATTCTTTATTATATAAACAAAAATATGTTGTTCAAGAGACAAAGGTAGAAGTTTCCTCTTTTCTGTAGAAAAATGATAAAGTATGAGACCACTTATATGGGAACCTTATAGGGCTCTGATAGCACATCTTTTGTTACTCAAGACACTATTATGGAATATTTTGAAAATTATGTATCTTCTACATATATGCTAAAAAATAACCTGCCCAAGAGTACGGGAAGTACCACACCAGCTTCTGGAATGGCCTATATCTTTGGATGAATTAAACAGGGGCCTAAAACTGTTTCTAAGAATACATCTCCAGGTATTGACAGTATACCCTTTACATTTTAAATTGACATGTCATTATTTCAGAAAAAAAATGTCTATTTTAAATCACTGGCTTGCTAATGACATTAAACAGTTTACACTACTTATTGTGATGGGGATTTACAATTTATACATAAGAAAGGTGATATTTTTAATTTAGCCCATCAGGGGATACCTCTGACACTCAATAACACTGATTACAAAATACTTTGTGAGATTATGCAGCAGATATTATTTAAGGCTACTATTAAATATTCTGCATTTTGATTTTGGGATATCAGGAAAAATATTAATGACTTATTGATCCTATTATGGGAAATTGTTGATGAAATTCAGAATGTAAATGGCTTACTTCTGATTTGCATCAATTCCAAATCTTATGATACTGTTGCTTATGGCAGTTTATGGGATATCCTGAAAAGTAAAAAAAATTGGTAATAAAATTATGTTAGCTTTGCAGGATATTTTCAACAATTCATGAACTACGCCTTGATTAATGGAAATTTAGGGAAAGCAAATCATATTCAAAGAGGTGAAAAACAAGGTTGCCTGCTGAGTGGTTTGCTGTTTAGTATTGTGTGAATGTGTATTACTTCACAAATATAAGTCACCTATTCTTAGCTAATTCTGTTTTGATTTCTACATACTTGTTTTATGCAGATTACGTAACTACAGTGGTGTATAACATTTCTGATATAAACAATTTTGTTTGTTTTACTACAGAAACTGCATATTATATGGTTACAGTGTTCAGCAATGTAAGGGAGTTGGGATTGCTTCCACTTTTCAGAGCATTATTTTTCAAATTAAGATTATACAAATAGTAGCATTGCCTTTGGCAATAAACAATGGGATGAACCTTTAAGTAACATTAAGACCTTAATGAATATGTGGAAATCTTTTTTTTTTTTTATCTTTCCAAAAGAAAGTTTATATACAGAGCTCTGTTATTCTGGCCAAGCTATGTTATACAGGAAGTGTTTATCCTTTTCCCAAGGACATACAAAATATGTTATTGGAATTTTTTTATATGGAGTAGCAGGCATAACCCTATTCAAACTGTAGTCTTATACTGTACCAAGGGCAAAGGTAGACTAGGTTTGTATAACCATGTTTTGGTTTTGACATAAGGCAGACTATGTTTGTAGAACCATGTTGTGGTTTTGACATGAGGCAGGCTATGTTTGTATAACCATGTTTTGGTTTTGACATGAGGCAGACTATGTTTGTATAACCATGTTGTGGTTTTGACATGAGGCAGATTATATTTGTAGAACCATGTTATGGTTTTGACATAAGGCAGGCTAGGTTTGTATAACTATGTTGTGTTTTTTGGCATATTTTATCTACAATGGATTTTTCTGAAACTCCAGAACAGAAAGTGAGACTTATTAGAAAAAGTTTGATGATATAAATTTAAAGAAGCTTGGGATCATAATATTGGAAGAAAGCAAAAACCTGTTTCCTATTACCTTGCTAATGAATGTGTACATTAATGTATTTCATAGAAGTTGTCCTTAACTTATTTATACAAAACAGGAGGTTGTGATATACCTTTATAAAATATCAGTGCTATTATATCAGACTTCAGAGTGAGTTGTTTTCCTTCTTTATTGTTCTAGTACATGCAAATTACAAAATTTTGAATAGAGATTAATGCTAGCTAGACTACCTGTTAAAGGCTTGATGAAATATAAGGGAGGATAGGCTTTGCAAAATGTGTTCCTGTTAAAAAAGGAAATAAAGTATTATGTGATTATAAGCTAGTGGGAATAGCTAGCTCCTGTTACGATGCATCATCTAATGTATGTCTTTTCTGAAATTCTGAATGCTTATATGAAGGATGTTTATGATAAAATAATAATTAGTGCAGGCTGGATGTTGTGGTTAACTTACTGTGGTGAATTATTATACAACAGATTGTGGGATTGCTCTTCGATGACTGGAAAGCTGCAGAAAAGGTAGTGGCAGAAAGAGTGGGGGATTGTTACTTGTGTTTTGTTTTTTTCTTTCTCTTCTTTTTACTATTAATGTGTATAATTTATTTGTTGTCTCTGTAATGCATATAATTGATGAATCTGTATTTTGCTATGTATGTACAATGTGAACATATATGAGGAATAAAGTACCCCTATTCTTTTCAGTAGGTGCTTATTGTTCTTAAAAGTGTGCTGCTTTGATGACAGAGTTGACTAGGGTATGCTTACTTGTCTAAACCAAATATTTCTGAATCAGTGTTGTTTTATTTTTTTCATAGGATCAGTTAGGACTTGGAACATGACTGCCTTAGTTAACAGTGGGAAGGAGCAGCTTTGTAATAGACATGCGATTTGTCTTTTGGAACAAATTGAAATACTGTTCATCAAAACATTCTTTTTGCCAAAGCATACCTAGTTCTATTGTTCAGCAACAAAAAACAGAGTTAAATGGACTATGTCAATTAGGGACTCTGTTCTTAAGTTGTACATATACTTGAAGAAAGGTTAACTTCTGTATTCTCAGAATTATATCCTTGTCCTTGAGTACATCTCCATCTAACAAGTATCTTTTTTTGGGGGGTGGATACTCCTTGGCCTTTCCCAAACTGCCGATGATAGCCTCAGTTGTCCTGAATCGAACACATGCACTACAAGACAGTCAACACCAGTGCTACCCTCCTTTACCTTTCTACTTTATGAACCTCTTCAGCTGTCCTTAGTCCTCAGAGATTCAACAGTGACATCAGCCTTTCTTCTAGTATGTAACTCACCCCTGATTTGGTTCTGTCTTTCTTCCTTCTTCAATTTTGCCTGTTCTCTTTGCAAATGTTGCTCCTTGCTGCATGTCATCTGTTTGCTTGGTAACAGCCACAGCATCATACATCTGATGATATTCAATATCATCTACAATGTTAGTTATTCTGAATTCATTTTCCAGTGATTCATGTAATTCAGCTGGCATTTCTACTGTGTGCTTGATAATACCCACTGTTTTTTTTGTATGTGGATATAGGTTGCATTTTCAAACTAAAATGTATTGTGTTTAAAAACAAATCTAAATCCTGACCAGTATTATTACTTCTATATCACCATCTACAATAAGTAGTCTGTTTTAATGATACTTTTATTAGTCTTACGATATGAGTTCTGTTATTGACATAGCCACCATTATACGCAGAGGCAAATATAACTGGTGATGCAGCTGTTCAGATTACACTCTGAAGTACTGAGTTACTTTACAGCCTTAAGTAACTTCACAGTCTTAAGTAACACACACACACACACACACACACACACACACACACACACACACACACACACACACACACACACACACACACACACACACACATGAAACAACTTAAAAAAATTGTGCTCTGATATTTCTTCCCCATGCCTGACACATGACTTCCCACCACACACAGTACTAAGATTGCTACCATTTACTTCTCCCCTTTAGACTTGGATGCCTTACTGACAAGGTTGTAGAGTGCCAAAGCTTAATCCTTGGCTGTTGCTGTATTCTGCAGAGCAGCCCAATGCAACATCCAAAATATAATCACAAAAGGAGATTTAGTCATTTCCTTCTCTGAGTCAGACATGTGGAAACCACCTTCTTACAGAATATGTCCTTCTAAGCCCTCTTCCTGGGTCAAAGGTAAAGCTGACTTCTTAGGATTTGCTAAAGGCCAGCTTGCTGGAATAGAGAGAGAACATTCATAATAAGCATAGTGAGAGTGGCTTTATGTGTGGTAATGGTCCCACTGCCAAACTAGCTGGTTGAGGGGAAACATCCTGAGCCTCTCCTAAGATAAGTTGTTTTCTGGCGTGGAATCCATCAGAACAGAGTACAGTAACAGCTTCTGGTACCTGTTTAAGTGCTGGATGGTTTGTTGTTATTGTAGACTCATCTACAGCATTTTTTGACATCTAGCGTTGTCATACATCAAATCCATAGCAAGCCACATACAAGGTCACAAAAAGTAATGGATGGATGTTGTTGTTTGTCTTTCAGCTTTTCCTGGTTAGGGGTCGCCACAGCGGAACTCCGGTCCTCTAATGATTGGCAGTAGATTTTCACGAACGCCGAGGTGCCAGCTCGACGTCCATTCTTCAATGAAGGCACGCCCATTTACGCATGTCTTTCGAACACCCACCCAACTGTCGGGAGGACATGCAGACTCCACACAGAAGGCACTCCCCACACTCCAGCCGAGAATCGAACGGGAGAACCTCTTGCTGTGAGGCAACATTACATTACAAAAAGTAATGGATGGATACTTTCAAATAATGCTTTTCCCCTGGAAGTGCCTTGCCCTACTATTATAATTCCAATAGCCCAAGGCTTGAAGAGCCACTCCGGGTTCCCCCCCATGTTTGGGAGAACTCTCAGCTCCAGTGCAGCAGGCTGGCAGTACCTATTAGAGTGATCACAAATCTATGTCTATTTCTCATGTTATGTCTCTAAATAATGATTTGTTTTCAATACAAAAGCATTTGACATTAGTTCAGGACTTTCTGTTCAGTTTGGAACTTTTAAATAGACTGCAGCTACATAAGCTGCAACATGCTAAACTTTTAGTTATGTACTCACCATAACTTCAGATGTTTGGGATCCATCTCGCCTACATTCTGACTGATGGGTTCGGAGCCGATCCCTCGGCTCCGACTCGGCACGCTTATGCCAAAGAGCGAAGTCTCTTATTGGCTGAGCTTACTATATCCCAGGATGCACCACTACCAGTCCCCCAGATCTAGTTTGTCCGCATACATGCACACATGCACGCACTGCTTATATAACATCGTCAGATGAAACAAGATAAAACAGTAGAACTCAAAACCGTTCAATCTCTTCTGATCTCCAAGGCAGGGGGAAGGAGGGTATTAGGAATGTAGATGGATCCCAAACATCTGAAGTTATGGTGAGTACATAACTAAAGATGTTATGTGATCCTATCTCGCCTACATTCTGACTGATGGGACAGCGTCCCTAGCACCTGAATCCTGGGTGGCTCACTGGAAAACACTCCTGAGTACCGTGGAACCAAATGATGCTCGCCCTTTAGATGCCACATCCAATTTATAGTGGGAAATAAAAGTGTGCGGATTGGACCAAGTAGCCGCAGCACAAATCCTCGATATAGCGAGCTTGGAATGAAAAGCTATAGAAGTCGCCATAGCTCTGGTAGAGTGAGCTTTGATAGATGTTGTAAGTTGCTTATTCGAAGAAGAATAAGCCTGAGTTATACAATCTCTAATCCATTTGGAGATAGTAGCTTTTGTGATGGTTTTACCCAATTTATTGTCTGAGAAGGACACAAACAACTGATCTGACTTACGAAATTGCTGAGTCCTGTCTAAATAGAAGCTTAATTGCCTGTGAACATCCAATTTATGGAGAGTGTATTCTGCTTCATTGGAGAATTTTGGGAAGAAAACTGGTAGCTCTAGAGATTGTTGGAGACAGAGATTAGAACAGACCTTTGGGACAAAGGATGGATTAGGCCTAAGTGATACTCTATCCTTGTGGAAAATCAAGTACGGTGGTTTAATAGACAGGGCTTGAAGCTCTGAAACTCTTCTTGCAGAAGTAATTGCAACTAAGAAGGCAGTTTTCCAAGACAGATATTTTAACTCACATGTAGCAGTCGGTTCGAAAGGGGAAGATGTTAATGCACCACCAAATCAAGATCCCACGGAGGCGCAGGATGAAAAACTGGGGGTCTTAACAGGCCCGCACCTTTAATGAAAGTTTTGCATAGTCTGCTGCTCATCAATGGAGGATCCATGGATTCGTGGAATTTAGAGATAGCTAGTTGGACTTTAATAGTAGAGACAGAAGATCCTTGATTAAACAGGGATGTTAAGAATTTCAAAACCTCTGGGATTGGAGCAGTGATAGGGTCTAAGCCCTGAGTTGAGCCCAGATAGCAAACCTCTTCCACTTACTGAGGTACAATTTCTTAGTGGTGGGTTTGTGGGCTGAAGATAAAATGTGAATAACTTCCGGGTCTAATGTGTGACTTCTGACTAAAGTCGGAAGTGGAGGAGCCAAGCTGTCAACTTCAAGGAGTGTAGGGACTGATGCTGTCGTCCCGACTGATGAATTAGCAGATCCGAGTTAGATCTAAAGTCCAAGGATCGCCCACCGCATGTTTCTTCAGGTAGGAAACCATACCTGACGAGGCCAGTATGGAGCAATCAGTATCATTGTGGACCCCAATTGAGAAGCTTTTGAATGACTTTGGAGAGAAGTGGAATCGGAGGAAAGGCATAAAGTAGCCCTGTTGGCCAAGGTTGTGCTAGAGCATCCATAGCTGCTTCCCTGATGTGGAGTCAAGGAGAAGAACCTTTGCACTTTGTGTTTAGTGGTGTTGCAAATAGGTCGCAGCACGGCCCCCATCTCCTGAAAACCTGAGCTGCTACTGTTTCATTTAGGGACCACTCGTGAGGAGAGAGAATTGTTCTGCTTAATCTGTCTGCCAATATATTTGATTTCCCGGAATGTGGGTCGCTACCAAGAAACGGCTGGTAGCTACAGCCCATTCCCACACCCTCATGGCCTCTCTGCAAAGGGGGTAAGATCTGGTCCCTCCTTGTTTGTTTAGATACCAGACCACCGACATGTTGTCTGTGTGGATGGCGATTATGCCCTGAGGGAGAAACTTGTGTAAGGCCTGTAGGGACAGAAGTACAGCCCTCATCTCCAATACATTGATGTGGAGAAGAGTTTCGTCTGGAAGCCAGAAGCCCTGAACTAACCTGCCCAGACAATGTCCCCCCCACCCTGTCTGGGAGGCATCTGTCGTCAGGGTGACCACTGGAGAGGGAATAACAAAAGGACTTCCTTGATTTAGATTGGATGTCTGAAGCCACCAGCGAAGGTCCCGTTTGCATGTTTCTGTAATCATAATGGGATGATTGAGGGGAAGGTCCTGAAAGGACCATTGAGTTGACAATAGCCACTGAAGAATCCTCATGTGCAATCTTGCCAGAGGAACTAGAAGAACCGTGGCAGACATTGAACCTAAAACTTGTAGGACCATCCTGGCTGGGGCTTTGGATCTTGAAATCAGGGCTTGAACTTGGCCTTGTAAAGTTTGGATCCTTTCGGTAGGAAGAAAAACGTGCATCAATTTTGAGTCTATCTCTGCTCCTATGAACCTTATGCGCTGAGCGGGCAGCAAGACAGACTTTGACCAATTGAATGTAATTCCCAGGGTAGCACCCAGGGAGATGGTGGCTTTGAGGTTGTCCATTAGTAGATGCCTGGTGGTGGCAGTCAGGAGCCAGTCGCCCAGATAGGGAAACACTTGGAATCCAAGACTCCTCAGGTGAGCAGTCACTACTGCCAAACACTTGGTGAACACCCTGGGGGCTGTGGTGAGACCAAAGGGCAGTGCACAAAATTGGAAATGACTGTCTCCCAGGCTGAAGCGCAGATACCTCCTGGACGCCTGATGTATCGGTATGTGATAATAGGCGTCCTTGAGGTCTATGGAGCACATCCAAACATCCTTCTCCAACAATGGGAGAATGGATTGTAACGTGACCATTTGGAATTTGGATTTCGTGATGGATTGGTTTAGTCTGCTGAGATCCAATATTGGTCTCAGGTCCCCTGTCTTTTTGGCACTAAAAGAACCTCGAGTAATTTCCGATCCGATCTGGTCTGTGGGGACCGGTTGGATGACTAGCAGCTTTAAAGCTTCTGCGGCTGCAATTTCCCTTTGACTGGGTGGTGGGTCCGGGATTTTTTGGACGGTGGGGTGAGCATGTGAATGGGATGGTGTAACCTCCGCAATGATCCAAGCACCCATCTGTCCTGAGTGATTGACTCCCAGGCTTTTAGGTGCTTGGCAAAATGGCACCCGACTGGCTCCGGAGCAGCACAGCCGGGAAATCCCTCATGAGGTGTGGGAGGCTGAAGAGCCACGAAAGGACTCGCTGTCTCCAGAATTGCGGGGTCCTCTGCCGCCTCTGGGACGGCGTCTCCCAGAAAAATTTCCCGCCCTCTGCCTCTGGAAGGAATCTTCCTGCTGTTGAGGAAAAAACTTACGTGATTTATGGAACCACATCTTCCCTCCTCCTTTAGCCTTGGGATAAGGCCGAAAGGGAGTGGAATAACAGGCACCTACGGCAGATAAAGTTTTTCCCTCTTGCTCACAGCGGGTAAGGGTGTCTTTAACCTTAGGTCCAAACAAAGAGGACCCATCAAAGGGAGCGTCGGTGAAGGAAGACTTGAAGGCCTCCGCAAACTGACACAAACGGAGCCAGGCTTGTCTCCGTGAGAGTCACGCCTGTGCCTGCCGCTTACCCGCCTTCGGCCGCATATGAAATGAGCCTCATGGACGAGTTAGAAATTGACGTAAGGATAGCCAACTGAGAGCTAACCGACTGGGCTAGCTGCTCAGGTAGGTTACCCGAGAGGAATCTGACAGCTCCTTGACCAGATCCTCTGAAGTCTGGTAAAATGTGCCAAATAATTCAGGGACCTTAAAGTAAAGGCCGCTGAAGTCAGGGTGCGCTTCCTGCGGTCCATGCTCCTAGACTCCTTATTAGGAGGATGGACGGACGCCAGCCTCTGCCACGCCCTGTTGTGTAGCAGATGCCACCACCATGGCATCTACAGCCACGCCTTTAGTCAGGAACTCCTTCGGTGGGGCAGACAAAATTTGTTAGGACGAGAAGGGACTGGTTCCACGGTATCTGGATGTTCCCACGCCCGACAAACTAAATCCAGGAGCTCGTCAAGGGCGGAGACACCCAGGAGGCGGAGGGCTGAGCCCCAAAGGCCTTGAGGAGCACTGACTCATCAGCAGAGGGGGTTTGGATATCCAGCCTCGTTGTTTGAGGATCTCTAAGATGTCTGCAAATGAGACATCATCCGAGGACGACTCGGGGACCCTTCCGCATCATCAAGATCAGTGTCAGATGTAATAGACTCGGGGAGTCCACGTGCTTCCTCTTGCACGATCTCTTCCTTGGGGGTTCCTCTGAAGACAACTCCAAGAACCCTCAGGAGGAGGGGAACCCCAATGGGGTAACCTCAGGCCCAGGGGCTCCACTGCCTACGGACAGGGAACTGCCAAAGACCCAGTCTCCACGCCCAGGAAGGTGCTGGTAAAGCCGGGAGATGGTCAAGAAGACTTGGCCAAGGCACTCCTCATAGCTCTGAAAGCCGGACCCCAGAATCCTGGGAGTGTCCGTCCCCGAGCCATGATAGCAGACGGAAGTCCCGCAGCAAGCACCGAGAGGGAGGCTCGGAACCGATAGCATAGGTCCCAAACATCACCCCAGGTCCAGCCGAAGAAGTCCGTGGTACCAAACTCGACCAAGGCCGGGTTGGAGTAAGGGTCGGAGCCGACCCTAAGATCTCCACCGCCAACAGCACCTGCTCCGACGGAGCCGAAGTGGTCGGAGGAGGAATAGCAATGACATGGGCATAGCCATCGGCTCAAGCCAACTGGGTCGGAGCCGAAACAAATTTTTGAAAGACTGGGGACTGGAACAGTCTTTGGAGCACCCTGTCTATATCCGAATCCGACATCCTCGATGACCTAGAGGATACTGAACGGGTTCGAGATGGCTCTCCAACGGCCCCAAAGGGCTAGGGGACCGCCGAGGCGACTCGATGACTATCGGCACCGAAGGAATACCCACACTAGTTTCCATCGGTGCCGAGGAGGACTTCGGCGCCGAGGAGGAGTTCGAGCTGGACCTTTGTCGGCTCCGAGACCAGTGGAGCCGACGGTGACCGCCTCGATGCCCCAGCCATCGGCTCAAGCCAGAGGAGTCGAGACTGGTGGCATCGAGGCAGACCGTTCCGCCTCGGCTCAAGTCCTTGGAGCCGAAGGAGAAGCCTGCCTATGTCTTTGGCGGTCAGATCCGACGGACTGGTCGGAGCCGACGCCCTTTTCTTTTTAGCTGGAGAAGGAGAGGATGCTAAAGCTTCTTCAAAGGAGGGTTTTATTAAGCCTTTAAGAATGAGTTTATTTTTCCTCTCCTGGAGGACCTCGAGGAAAAAGCGTGACACACTGCATGACTCTTGTAAATGTTTTGCACCCAAACAATAAACACAGAAAGAGTGGTCATCTGTGATTGACATTTTAAAATTACATTTGGTGCATTTTTAAAGCCCAAGGCCTAGGATTCTGAGACATTATAACAATAATGCAGTAATTCTCTGACAGCATAAACAACACTATCCTAACTTGACTTTCTGACTTAACTGACACTACAAAAATCAGTTACAACTGCCGATTAGATAAACAATCCGGTAACAACAATTAACTCAAGGGGATCTTAAACCCAAAGGTTTGAGAGGGGTTGACTGACCGAGAAAGGCCCTACAGATGAAGGAGGCCTGAAATCAGAACCAACGCCTAATCACACTACAAGTTTTCACTAAAAACTCCAATCACACACAAAGCACAGAGTAGCCAAGTTAAAACAGCTTTTATGATAGGAACAGCAAATTTCTGACAGAAAAAAGTAAGTTAAATACTACTCAGCTCAGCCAGCTCGAGACCACGTCTTCGCTAGTTAGCGGCAAACGAGATCTGGGGGACTGGTAGTGGTGCATCCTGGGATATAGTAAGCTCAGCCAATAAGAGACTTCGCTCTTTGGCATAAGTCGGAGCCGAGGGATCGGCTCCGAACCCATCAGTCAGAATGTAGGCGAGATAGGATCACATAACATCGACTGTTCAGTACTAAGACTCAACCAAGAAAAGAACTTTTCATCAACTCAAGAAAATTCACTGTATGCTGTTACTTTACATTTTTTATTTCATGGGAAGGCTTAGATATGCTTCAGATTCCCATATCACTATGTTTCTTTCTTCTGTGATATATATATATATATATATATATATATATATATATATATATATATATATATACCTATCAGATACATAAGCATGAAGAAATTGCTTGGTGTTTATATGTATCCATGCACTGGCATAAGCAGGTGAAATGCTTTCTTAGTTTATTGTCTTCCTAAGAGGTCTTCTTGAATGTACAGTGTCAGCATGAGCATGGTTGTTATGTTGTGTTATTGTGACCCAGCTGCTCCCATGTGGCCATATTGTCAGCTTTTCATGTGACAGCATGTTATTTCCTTTCAGACACATGGTACCTCTTATAATGCTTTTTTTTTTTTTGTTACTACAATGCACGTTCATTTTCACTAAATTAAAACTTCATGAATGTCTGATTTAAATTGCTCATGTTATTACCTTCTGGTGCTGTGAGATCTGGCTAGCATTTTTTATAAGAACCCTTGAGGCCTTAAGTTGATTAGGTCTGGTGGCTAAATAATAAAAAATCAGAGATAATACCATGAACAGCATGCCTTTTTTATAAAGTAACCCAAGGCCTTTAATAGGCAGATAAGGGTAGCTAAGGATTTCTAGACACAAGGTCATCACAGTTGTGACCTCATCTTCATGAATTTTATGGTCCTAGGAAATGTAATAGTAAAATGACCTTCAGGTGTTGAATATTCTATATTTTATACGAATGCCCTAATGAAGGGGAAGGCATTTACATTTATTCAGCATAAGTTAGCTGCATATGATTTTATTAATCATGTATTTCTCTCATTTTAAACATACCAACGGACTAGGTCTCATGTATTACTGTATGATATGGAGAGGTAGCAGACAGGATGAGATTTTAGATCGATATTTCAGATTCTAGTGTGGATTTAAGTGACTCTTTTCAGGCGGACTATATTCAAAATTGTTTTGATGCACATTTGAGGCTATTTTTGTATCTTTATGCAAACAGGAAGAGTTAGTCGTCAATGTTATACATAAAAGAGATGATAAAAATGTGAAATGCTTTTTTCTGATTCTTGGAAAAAGTGGTGTCAAGAGGGTAATAACAAAGTATTTGATGAGCATTTAGTTTCAGTCTTTACTAGTTTGTGTTCTGCCCTTGGGTAAGACAGACTTTCTAATATGAAGCAGCACTAGCCTCTCTGGGAACCTAAATCAGTCAGTTATAAGTAAGCTGAGGTTTGGGAGTCCAGAGCCACTTTACATGTTTACTGTCCCTGAATGCTGGAATACTGCTAAGGAATATTAAAAAACAAACAGTTCTGGAAAACAAGAGTAATGAAAACATAAATCTTTTGCATATCCCATTCGGGAATTCAGTCTAAGCCTTTTCCCTCATATCCTGATGTCAGTAGTAACTTTAGTAGCCAGAAGTGCTTACTTGTGGACCACTTACATAGAAGGCAGTTTTACATAACAAATAAAATAATGCTCTAGAAATTAAAAAAAGTGTGAATGGCATTGGTCTGTTAATGTCATAATTCTGGACAAGTCACTTAACTTCTTTGTGCCACTGGCATTCCATGAAAATGAATCGTATGAATTTAGAGGAGGGTCTGTTATTATTTATCAGAAATTAAGCAGACATTTTGTTTAGGGTACCTAAAGATAATACCACATGTTGAATAGCAGCAGTAAATATATAAGACTAAAGCATATACTCAGACTTCTCCCCACAAAGGTTACACAGCTGCTGATATGGAGGAAAGCCGTAATCTCAAGAGATATTTCTATTCTTGCTTAATGGCTAGCTCTATACACAATCAGTAACTTAACTTCTTGTGTCAGCAGCGGTTACTTCTTGAAACATATCCCCGCAAACAGCTTGCCATAGCAAGCCATTATATTGTGCTCTCCCATTATGTTTCTGATACATGCCTACTTCTTCATTCACAGCTTCCTTTATACCTTAACAAACTTTTGCCAGTAACCTAAATGTTTTTCAGTTTAGTCATGTTCTTTCTATGATCTGTCTCAAACAAACTGTTAGACAGAGCTCAGATTCTCTCATCAGGAATGATTGCTTTCTTCTCAGTTGTTAATCTTGCTAGTAATTCTTACACAGCAGAGCCAGCACACAATCCAACATTCCTTACATCACTTTTCTCTGGCAGAAATGCATTGTCCCCGTATTTAACACAGACAACTCAGAACATGTCTTATCTATAAAATCTCTCATACAGAAAATTCAGTAACCCAAAGGCTAAGAAAAGACAGGCAAACTCACTAGACCAAGCTTTTCTTAGATACATTAATCATTCATTTACATCATGAGGCTTCAAGTCTAGGGTCATGCTCATCTTCTTTCATGAATAATACTTTTAAAAATATTAACATGAGAGCATGCTTTGTACTTTCTAGCACAGATCTTTTCTTTTGTTCTGGAATGTGCTTTTATTTTATTTATTTTATTTTGCTAATCAGATAGGTGGTTGGTCTAAGGACCCTTTTTATTCACCTAGGACCATACCTCTCAACCTCTTAGAGCAAAAACTCTGGACAAAGTCTCACCGAATGGGGGGTAGGGGGGCAAAGGCCCAAAAATAGAACAGCAGGATTTGTCTTAACATGCATTTTTCTGAAGGATATGAAGTTTGAAACTGAAATGTATATCATTATTTAGTGACTTCAATTCTCAGATCATCACAGTAATTTATCAGAAAATCACAAATTTTATGAAAAGACCAAAAATATGAGGCAAAAATCTAGACATTCTGCGAAAGTCTATACAGCTGAGAAGTATGCCCAGGCCAGTATGGCAAGTACAAAGTACAAGTACAAAATTTAAAATTAGTACATAAGTAGATACATAACAAAGAAATGCACACTTGGTCAAAATATGTCACCAAAATACTTATGTAGTACACGTAGTATTGTAATGCATTTATTTGAGCTGTACATTAGAAGTATATACAATTAGCAATGCATCAAGAATTTTCAGTTACTAAATACAGAGAATGTAAAACCTCAGTCTGTTGGCAAAAGGAAAAAAAAAAAAAATATATATATATATATATATATATATATATATATATATATATATATATATATATATCAACAAAAGTATAGTACCAATGGAGTCAGGAAGAACTGGAAACAAATCTTCAGTGTAGAATATTTAATAAATCCTTGTAAACCTGTTGCAGCAAAAATCCATGACAGCGAAAAAAACATTTATATCACAACATAAATTAAGCGCTTTCGTCCGTTAATGCAGTGTTCACTAATCGAACTTCATCAGAATTATACAATGGATAATTCAAAAATACACTAGATGTGAAATAACATTCTAAAATTCTAAAGTTCCAGAAAATTGTACTGGTAGGAGAGGGAATTACCACTCCTATCTGATCCATTTGAGAATGCTTCTCACATTAAGATTCCCATTAAGGTCAGGGGGCGTGTCAGCCTGAAGTCTAATCTGCCATCTAAGCTCTTTAACTTCAAGTAAAGGATTGCAGTCTCCATAAGGTAATGACACATAATCAAGTACTAGGAACAAAAATCTGCTGCATTGGGAGCTAGAAAGTGTGTGTCTAGCCAAAGCATTTTTCCAGTCTCCTTGCCTTATAGCCTGACGGTGTTCCTTAATGCGATCACTGTTTTCTAATAGTTTTGCCTACATAGAAGGCAGAGCATTCATCACACACTCCCAGGTAGACAACGTTAGTGCTATTACAATCAAAAGAATTACTAAACTGTATCAGAAACTTGGGATTGGGAAGTTGGAAACTAGCACCCAAAGCAATAAAAGGGCAGCAAACACATTTGCCACAGTTGTACATCCCTGTCATTTGAAGAGGGCAACTAAGAAGAGAAGGGGATGTTTTTTCAAAAAGATTCTTCAAAGACCTAGTTCTCTTGTAACTAAAACTAGGGTGTCACCCAATACCCTGGACAATTCATGGCTACTCTTAATAATATCCCAATTCTTAGACAAAATGTTCCTAATGGGTTCTGCATCTAGAGAAATGGGAAGGGGAAATCTAGTGAGGTCATCAGCAGGAACTGAAGACTTGGGAATGTAACCAAATTTAAGAATGGAAGGATATTTACTGTATCTAAATAAAGTAACTTCATTCAAAACATCAGAAACCAGATTTTCAGGGTAATGTTTGTCCACAAAAAGTTGTTTCAGAAACTGACTTTCATTAGAAAAAACATCATCATCACTCACAATGTGACTAAGACGTACAAACTGCCCCTTGACTATGTTCCTTTTCATAAAGGGAAGATGTTGGCTCGAAAAATCAAGGTAGTTGTTACGAAAAGTGCTTTTCCTATGGATGTTGGAAGAGAATCTGTAAGTAAGGGGATCTAAGGCCAGGGTAATGTCCAAAAAATTACTACATTCCCTTTTCCAGAGACATTAAAATCCAAAAACTGTATACTCCGGCTCAACTGATCAAGAAAACAATCTAGTTCCATAAGAGACCCTTTCCACAAGAAAAAAATATCGTCAATAAAATGCTTGTAATTACTGATGAACTTGAAACCCTCTAGCTTAGATAAAATGTCAGCTTCCCAAGCACAAAGTACTAGATTGGCATATGCTGGAGCTACCTTAGCTCCCATGGCTACTCCTTGAAGTTGCTGGTATAAGATACCATTAAACGTGAAAAAGTTATTATCCAAAACCAGCTTAAGCAAAGTGGTGAAAGCAATAACTCTGTGAGGGGGAGTAGAAGTATGCTTGACAAGATAATTGGTCACATTTTCCAACCCTTCATGGTGAGGAATGCTGGGGTATAAAGCTACCACATCCAAAGTGACTAGTATGCATTGTCCATCAAGAGGTGGGCACCTGTAGATTTCATCTAAAAATACCCGAGTCCTGTAGGTAAAACTGAGAATCTTGAACTAATGGATTAAGGAAAAAATCCAACAAGGCTGAAATAAATTCAGTTTTGGTTTTCCCAGATGCCACAATGTGCCTAAGAGGGGGATCTGTTAGGTTTTTATGGGTTTTCGGTATCCCAAAAAATCTGCCCACCTTTGGTGATTTAACTTCCATGTAATCCATTTCCAGCTCAGAAATACTACCTTCCTGATATAGTCTGGCTAAGGTATTATCAATCCTCAAAAAACTGTTGGAAACAAAATCAGGGGAAACTATTTTGTATTTCTCAGTGTCAGCTAATATAGCTTCCATCTTACTGTTATAACATTTAGTTTCCATAATAACAATGCCCGCTCCCTTGTCAGCTTTAAGGATTTTAATGTCAGGATTCACACTAAGGCTAAGATTTGTTTAATAGAAATTGTAAAGAAGCACCCATCGTATTTCCTTTGAATACTAACAATAGAGATGAAGAAGTTGGTAGTTCTCCTGTTGAAGTTAACGGTTCTTGTGCCCAGAGTGAACTGTTACCAGAAAATTCATTGATTTTAAGTCACAACACTCTCAAGGAATCTACTCCAGTTTCTCATGCAATTAAGAGACAAAGCACTAGTTTCGAGAGGCTTTTAACAGATCCCAACCACTTTACTGTTAAAAATACATTCCCAGCACAAAATGGACAGTTCAAACATATAGACAGTGTTGATCCCATTGCTTCCACTAGTGCTGATCATTTTTTATTGTTCAGCCCCACGACCAGACAGAGTCCTATGATTTTTTCCAGAGGAAGGAGTCGAGGCAGATTGAGAGGGAGAGCGAGAGGCAGAAGCAGAGCAAGAGGACAGAAACATTTTTAACTGCTTCTAACAACCCGTTTCCTGACCTTGTACACACCCAAGACATTTTTAATCTTACAGACATTACACTTGATGAACACTGTTTAAACTGTTTACGCAAAGGCTTGAACTTCATTCCCCCACAAAGGGCTTCTGTTACTAATGTTTTAATTGATCTTAAGCTTTTTTGCAGAAAACTTAACTTAAAACAGGGCATAAAAAACAAGAATTTTAATGCTTTTATCGATGGTACTGATGCTGATGAAGTTACTAGCTTGAGTATTGTAGCTAACTCTGGTGGGTTGCCTATTGATGCTATTGATTGTGATTCTGGTTCTACATCTACAGACAGTGATAGTACTGACTCAGATGTTAGTCCAGTGTCTCCTTTAAAAAGGAAGAGCACATTTGATCCCCCTCTTAATCCAGCTTTATACATTTTTTCAAAGGTTTGTGAGAGAAATAAGAGATACTTTAAGCAGTAAAACTCCTTTTAAATGGCATAATTTAACTAAGGAAGAAAGGGCAGCAGTTGATAGCCTTAGTGTGAATCCTGACATTAAAATCCTTAAAGCTGACAAGGGAGTGGGCATTGTTATTATAGAAACTAAATGTTATAACAATAAGATGGAAGCTATATTAGCTGACACTGAGAAATACAAAATAGTTTCCCCTGATTTTGTTTCCAACAGTTTTTTGAGGATTGATAATACCTTAGCCAGACTATATCAGGAAGGTAGTATTTCTGAGCTGGAAATGGATTACATGGAAGTTAAATCACCAAAGGTGGGAAGATTTTTTGGGATACTGAAAACCCATAAAAACCCTACAGATCCCCCTTTTAGGCACATTGAGGTGTCTGGGAAAACCAAAACTGAATTTATTTCAGCCTTGTTGGATTTTTTCCTTAATCCATTCGTTCAAGATTCGCAGTTTTACCTACAGGACTCTTCGGTATTTTTAGATGAAATCTACAGGTGCCCACCTTTTGATGGACAATGCATACTAGTCACTTTGGATGTGGTAGCTTTATACCCCAGCATTCCTCACCATGAAGAGTTGGAAAATGTGACAAATTATCTTGTCAAGCATACTTCTACACCCCCTCACAGAGTTATTGCTTTCACCACTTTGCTTAAGCTGGTTTTGGATAATAACTTTTTCACGTTTAATGGTATCTTATACCAGCATCTTCAAAGAGTAGCCATGGGAGCTAAGGTAGCTCCAGCATATGCCAATCTAGTACTTTGTGCTTGGGAAGCTGACATTTTATCTAAGTTAGAGGGTTTCAAGTTCTTCAGTAATTACAAGAGTTTTATTGACAATATTTTTTCTTGTGGAAAGGGTCTCTTATGGAACTAGATTGTTTTCTTGATCAGGTGAGCTGGAGTATACAGTTTTTGGATTTTACTGTCTCTGGAAAAGAGAATGTAGTAAATTTTTTGGACATTACCCTGGCCTTAGATCCCCTTACTTACAGATTCTCTTCCAACATCCATAGGAAAAGCACTTTTCGTAACAACTACCTTGATTTTTCGAGCCAACATCCTCCCTTTATGAAAAGGAACATAGTCAAGGGGCAGTTTGTACATCTTAGTTGCATTGTGTGTGATGATGATGTTTTTTCTAATGAAAGTCAGTTTCTGAAACAACTTTTTGTGGACAAACATTACCCTGAAAATCTGGTTTCTGATGTTTTGAATGAAGTTACTTCATTTAGATACAGTAAATATCCTCCCATTCTTAAATTTGGTTACATTCCCAAGTATGACCTCACCAGATTTCCCCTTCCCATTTCTCTAGATGCAGAACCCATTAGGAACATTCTGTCTAAGAATTGGGATATTATTAAGAGTAGCCATGAATTGTCCAGGGTATTGGGTGACACCCCTAGTTTTAGTTACAAGAGAACTAGGTCTTTGAAGAATCTTTTTGAAAAAACATCCCCTTCTCTTCTTAGTTGCCCTCTTCAAATGACAGGGATGTACAACTGTGGCAAATGTGTTTGCTGCCCTTTTATTGCTTTGGGTGCTAGTTTCCAACTTCCCAATCCCAAGTTTCTGATACAGTTTAGTGATTCTTTTGATTGTAATAGCACTAACATTGTCTACCTGGGAGTGTGTGATGAATGCTCTGCCTTCTATTTAGGCAAAACTATTAGAAAACTTAGTGATCGCATTAAAGGACACTGTCAGGCTATAAGGCAAGGAGACTGGAAAAATGCTTTGGCTAGACACACACTTTCTAGCTCCCAATGCAGCAGATTTTTGTTCCTAGTACTTGATTATGTGTCATTACCTTATGGAGACTGCAATCCTTTACTTGAAGTTAAAGAGCTTAGATGGCAGATTAGACTTCAGGCTGACACGCCCCCTGGCCTTAATGGGAATCTTAATGTGAGAAGCATTCTCAAATGGATCAGATAGGAGTGGTAATTCCCTCTCCTACCAGTACAATTTTCTGGAACTTTAGAATTTTAGAATGTTATTTCACATCTAGTGTATTTTTGAATTATCCATTGTATAATTCTGATGAAGTTCGATTAGTGAACACTGCATTAGCAGATGAAAGCGCTTAATTTATATTGTGATATAAATGTTTTTTTCGCTGTCATGGATTTTTGCTGCAACAGGTCTACAAGGATTTATTAAATATTCTACACTGAAGATTCGTTTACAGTTCTTCCTGACTCCGTTGGTACTATAGTTTTGTTGTTTGTTTTTGCACCTTTCCTCATGGTGGACAGTTCTGGACTGTTTATATATATATATATATATATATATATATATATATATATATATATATATATATATATATATGCATATGTATATGTGACTCCTGTGCACTGGCCCAGCAATCAAGGAGCCTCAGTCCTCACCACTAACACCAGTGTGGGGCATCCATATAGGGAAAGGATAATAAATACACACACAGTAAAGTACAATTTCCCTTAAGAACACACTGAGATCACAGTTAGTCTGGGGCTAGTTTCTCCCTTTCTCTCAAGGTCCCCAATTAGACTCCCCACTTGCACAGCTATAGGGTCCAGATCTCAGCCTAGTGGGCAAGCTAAAACCTCCAGCACTCTCTCTCTGTCCAACCAGTGATTCATGTCCCTGCCCAAGTAGCTGGCACACACACACACACACACACACACACACACACACACACACACACACACACACACACACACACACACACACTTTGAGATATGAGTTATATACTTCCACACAAACACTCCTGGGGAAGGCTGGCACAGGTTCTCCAGTTGTGCCCCATTTTACCCAGAATATGCAGTAGTACCACTTGCCACCACCCACTAATAGTTATCAGCTACTCAAAAGCCCTTATTAAAGGGTGTCCAATTACAACTGTGCAATATTATTAACCAAATGGTAAGTGCAACCAAACAGTCAAGACTTCTTTGGAGTGACTTGGTACAGTGTAACTATATACATGCAATGTACTCTTAGAGCTTAAATTATCGCGACACAAAACAGCCACAGTTGAAAGGTTTAAAAATATTTAATAATAAATAATAAAAACACAAGGCAATGCTTCTTACTATACAGTGGCAGTCAAGAGTTCAGAGATCACAAACAAATACTTAAAATAATACCGTAAAAAAGTTCTGACATCACAGAAAAACAAACTAGTCTAATCTTCCTATTTCCTTGCTATATCTAAAATCCTACTTACATCTAGACACAGGAAGAGCTGGTGATGTTGGATGTTCTCAAGATAAATGCTCTCATGCTCTGATTCTTTCTGTCCTTAAATTGATAACACAATACCACTGATTCATTTCAGATTACATCATTTCTTTCTGGTTCACAGGCTAACAGACTCTCAGAGGTTAATAGCCCCTTTGATCTTGCAGCTGATCAGGAACCAGAGCAATAAAAGAAATTATGCATGCAAATTCTAGCCATTAACTCTGGCCTCAAAACAATAGGCAGAATTCCTGCATCCAGACATGTTGTTGTTTGTCTTTCGGCTTTTCCCGGTTAGGGGTCACCACAGCGGAACTCCGGTCTGCTAATGATTGGCAGTTGTTTTTTTTTATGGTGTTGAGTTGCCAGCCCAATGCCCAACCTTCAATGAAGGCATGCCCATTCAAAGCATGTCTTTCGAATGCCCACTCGATCTCGAGGAGGAAATGCAGACTCTACACAGAAGGCACTCCCAACCCAAGCCGAGAATCGAACGGGAGAACCTCATCCTGCATCCAGACGTATCGGCTCTGAATTTTGACATTAAAGACAGTCATAAAATGCTTGAATTAGCTTTCTTACAGCAGAGTGCACTGTTGTTACATTTTTGTAGTTCAATATCTAATGCAGTCTTTTCACATTTAAGAGAACAAGCCTGTGACTTACATTAATATTTACAAATGACATAATTATCTACAAAATTCTATCTGGCTAGGCTGGCAGCCTTCACCTATCTTCACGCATCTCCCCCCTGGTGAACTCAAACTAGTTTTTCAAATGACCCTTGAGAAACATTGCTTGAGAGGGTTAGGTCTATCTGAGTATACCTTACCCCATTCCCTGTCTTGAGAGCCCATCTGCATTGGCATTGCTAATCCCACTGCGGTGTTGCACTGACTTATATGCTTGCAACCATAGGCTCCATCTTAGCAACTTGGCATTTTGCTGGCTGGCTCTATGTAACCATGTTAGGGGGTTGTGATCTGTCACTACAGTGAATTTTCTTCCATACAGATAAGGCTGAAGTTTATGCAGGGGCCCACACTATGGCTAGACATTCATTTTCTACATCAGCATAGCATTCCTCCTTGGATTGGAGCCTATGACTGAGATAAACCACTGAGTGCTCTTTTCCCTCTGAAGAAATCTGGCTAAGTACAGCCTCCACCCCATGGTTTGAAGCATCCACTTGCACAACAAATTATTTGCTATAATCTGGACTGGCTAACACAAGGGGTCCTCCCAAAGCTTCTTTAAGCTTCCAGAATGCCTGCTCACATGCTGTGGTCCACACTACCTTATATGGCCTGTTCTTCCTTGTCAGGTCTGTGAGGGGAGCAGCTATGGTACTATAACTGGGGACAAACTTTCTGTAGTACCCTGCTGTCCCTAAGAATGCCCTCACCTGCTTTTTGGTAACAGGGGGAGGCCATGCCTGAATGGCTTCTACTTTGGAAGGTTCTGGCCTGATCTTACCACTCCCCATTCTATGTCCCAGGTAGGAGACCTCTGCCATACCCACCTGACATTTGCTCGGCTTAATGGTCAACCTTGCCCTCTGTACTGTGGCCAGCACCTCCCTCACATGTTGAAGGTGCTCTAGCCAGGAATGGCTGTAGATGTCAATATCATCTAGGTAAGCAAGGGCAAACCCTCCTGCTCCTGCTAGGATATGATCTACCAGCTTCTGGAAAGCCGCCGTGGCATTCTTCATCCCAAAGGGCATCTTTTTGAACTTATACAAACCAAAAAGAGTCACAAAGGCTGATCTCTATCTAGCACTGGGAGTCCAGGGCACCTGCCAGTAACCCTTGGCAAGATCAATGGTTGTAAGATACTTAGCCCCACCCAGCTGCTCTAGTGCCTCATCTATCCTAGGCATGGGGTAAGCATCTGACTCTGTGTGACTATTTAATTTCCTGTAGTCCACACAGAACCTGGTGCTGCCATCCTCCTTTGGCAACAGCACCACTGGGGAGGCCCAGGGACTGTTGGAATCTTGAATTACCCCTAGTTCCAACATCACCTGCATCTCCTCCCTCAGAGTATGTTTGACACTCTCAGGCACCCTATAAGAGGCCTGCCTAATAGGCCTTTGGGGTCCTGTATCTACCTTGTACTGTACCAGGTGGGTACACCCTGGTTTCCCAGTGAACATGTCCCCAAACTCCTGTAACACTGCTCAGATTTCTCATAGCTGGGTAGGAGATAACTGCTGGGACATTGCTATCTGTTCAACTGAGGTGTCAGTCTGAGCCTTACTGAGGAGCTCAGTCACCAGATCTCCCTCAGGCTCCTCCTGCAATCCACTGCAAATGCACAGCACAAGGGTTTCCCTATCATGGTAAGGTTTCATCATGTTAACATGCTACAATTTGTGCCCCTGCCTCCTGCCTAGCAGTTCCACCATGTAGTTAACATCACTTACCTTTCTTACCACCTTGTAGGGTCCCTCCCAAGCTGCTTGCAGCTTGTTGTGTCTGACAGGAATGAGAACCATTACCTGCTATCCTACAGCATACTCTCTAGCTCAAGCATTCCTGTCATACCATACCTTTTTCTGTTGTTGGACTTCTGCCAGGTTCTCCTAACTCAAGCCCATGAGTTCACTGAGCCTTGTCCTGAGGTTTAGGACATATGCTACAACAGACTCCTTCTGAGATTCACACTCACCTTCCCACTCATCACAAATTAAATCTAGAGGTCCCCTCACCCTATGCCCATACAACAACTCAAAGGGTGAAAACTTTGTGGATTCCTGGGGAACCTCTCTGTAAGCAAACAACAGATTGGGCAAATATTTGTCCCACTTTCTCTTACACTGGTTTGCAAATGCCCATAGCATGGACTTGATTGCAGAGTTTAACCTCTTAGTAAGACCATTAGTGTGGGGATGGTAGGGGGTGGTCTTCATATGCTTCACCCCACAATACTTCCACAGACAAGTCAGCAGGTCTGACATGAAATTGGTACCTGTCAGTCAGTATTTCTTTTGGGAAACCTACCCTGCTGAAAATCTCTAACTAAGCATTTGACACCTTTTCTGCCTCAATGGAGGACAGAGCCACTGCCTCAGGGTATCGAGTAGCATAATCCATTGCCACTAGGATATACTTTTTCCCTGTGTAACTTGGGGTATTCAGAGGCAGCACAATATGCATAGCTTCTCTCTGAAATGGCTCTTCAATCACAGGCAAAGGCATCAAAGAGCTTTCACCTTGTCTCCTGCCTTGCCTAACTTTTGGCACTGCTAACAGGTTCTCCAGTGCCCTGTTACAGCCCTGGAAATTCCTTGCCAATAGAAGTTCTGTATAATACATCTCTTTGTACATTTTATGGCCATATGACCTGCAAAGGGAATATCATGGGCTATGGCTAGAAGTGGCAGATGGTAGGGTCTAGGCACTATCAACTGCTGTACTCTCTCACCTTCTAGCCCTCCCTCAGGTGTCCACTCTCTATAGATTAACCCTTTGGCCCAGTATACAGATTCCCCTTTCCCTTGAGAATCAGGTGCCTCACTAGCTACCTGCCTCGGGCCTTGCGATGTAGGGTCTGAGAGGTGAGCCTGTCTCAGCTCTCTCTTTGTAACCCTTCCCAGCTCTCCTTGCATGGGAAGTCTGACATACTCTGATAGTGGTGCCTCACTGTCAGCCTGGGTATTACTATTCACCTCTACCTTTGCAGTCACTCTGTCCAAGGGAACATCAGTACCCACAAGCAGCTGTGGCTCCTCTTCAGTCTCACTGCTACAGCGTAGCTTCCTCCCTGAAGTAACCACCTCACCAGTCCTGGCTGCAAGTATGCGGTCTGTCTGGGTCTCCCCCAGGCTACCAGATTCACATGCTTGTCTCGAAGCTTGACTGCGTGTAACTGCATTAATACATAGTACTGCCTCATCCAAATCCTTCCCTATTAGGACATCTGCGGGATGGTAGTTCAGTACCCTTGTTGTCTCAAGACAACCTACTCTTGGAATTTTGTCTTTCCCACTTA